>NW_024003726.1:2134240-2160982 GCF_014805625.2 Glossina fuscipes
AACTGACATGCTTTTACCCAAGGACAAACGCTATTGAAAGTGGTTTCGATCGGTGCACCTTTTCGACCACTTCCCATGAGACACCCTATTATGAAGAATCGATAAATAGAAAAAAAGTTCCCATTTTCAAAATTGCTCGAAAAACTCGCTCTATTGCAGTATTTGCACATTCTAACTTGGTATGAAAAATTGGAATTGGCGGAGGCCATTCTCTCTGATATCACCGTTCTTACGAAAACTGAATATTTATATGGGAAAAAGATATAATTTTCAATATAATTGAATTTGGACCACCTGGTTCCGTTATATGGAAATCACCGCATATTATCGGGAAATTTAATACCCTATATGACCCAAAAGGCTAATCATTAATGTTTTACGATCAAAATTTATTTTGTGATAGCAATTTGACCCAAAAATTAAGAGGACCAAATTTGCGCCACGTGGACCTACTTCAGAAAATGCCGAATATTTAATTTGGATTGCATAGGTCTATTTTACAGAGCTTAATATATATAGAAATTATCATAAAAAGCAGGGCCTTATATAGAAGGAAGGTTTATTTTCAAGTTTTTTATAACGGAAACTGAAAAAATAAAATTCTTAGAAAAAATAAAATTCTTAGTTTGATAAATTTGGGTGACGCCATGTAATGCTTTGGGTTCTCTTCAATATGGGAGCTTTCATGAAAAGTACGCCTTTGCATTAAAATGTTATGTAAACTTTTAATTTGTTACTATCAAAACGAGTAAATATCCGAAGTAGGCGAAGTGCTGTAGTGTGTCTAAAGGTCAGCCCTGACAGATTATAATGTTCTTACTCGTTTTTTCATCAGCTGACTTGAAAAATTTAGATGAAGAAGTTTTTCTTTGATTTATATTTTCTTTATTTTTATCTTGTTAATTTAATTGAATTTAGTTGCTTGTTCTATTCTCTTTTCAATTTTTTCATATTTTTTCAAACATAATTTTTAACTCCATGTGTACATTTCCATTTTAATCGTGTTAAGAATCTGGACTTCAGTTATGTTGTTTTTAAGCAATAATGTATTGATAAACAAACTAATTTATACCAAAATTCTTTTTGGCGTGGTAATGGGTTAAAGCAACAGCAGAATTGAAAAAATTTTTGTAAACTCTTTGTCTTACTTCATACTTCGCAGATCATGCCATAAGGATCGTTTACATTTATCACAGTACAAATTTAGTAATGTAAATTAGGCAGATAATAATAAACAGTAGGGAAGCAATATGTACAGTGGATCAAGAGACGTGAAAGCACTTAACATCGTTGTTGCAGAAAACCATAGTCCGTCAAATCTATACACCCCGCTCAGACATAGAATCAAGAGATATTGCTCAACTGTTGTTGTTTAAAAATCGATTTCTAATTGGTAAATACGCATATATAATATTAACAGCAGATATTTTTGTTCAACCAGAGCAAATCGTTAAATATATTTTCGTAACTAATGTGTTTTCGTAGGCCTACCGTCTACGCGGTTTATGTCCTAAATCTACCTAAACATACAGCAAAAGGACGCACTTGGCTTACATTCGCCATTTGATCTCAAATAAATCGAACGGCGAGAAGGCATTTAAATTTGTGGTTAGAATCACCCAATGAATTGAACATTTATCATCATAGGTCAATAAGTCATACGAAAGAGACAGATATTCAGCGTTATCTTATTCCTACCAAAAATATGAAAAGCAGACTTTTTTTACATAAGCACTTTAGTTTCTCTTCTTAAAAACAAAATGCTAAGTTGGTTTCAAAAAGCAAATAAAACCATTTAAGGTGCTGTGGACTTGTACAAAGGAAGGGGCCTTGGAAAAAAAAGACTTCAAACTACAAAGGCAGATATTTTGTCGAGCGTTTTTATGTGCAACCGTCACTAGGAAATTTATTGATTGGAAACCTTACACTTGTACTTACCTATGCTGTGCCTGCCAAGGGCAAAGTTATTTCTCAATATTGATAGGCTCATTTTAATTACTTTTGCTCATCTAAAATATGAAATGATGACGATTTTTCCCCTTAACATATTTTCTGTTATAAAAACATAAAAGACACGGTAAAAAATTGAAAATTGTAAAATACAAAGATACATAAAGTCACCCCCTCGTTTTTTATGCGGTCGTTTTTTTAATATTTCAACTCTAACAACCACCTTGATATAAGACATCTTATGTTATTTCACCCTCACGGATTTAATAAGAAAAGGAATTTTTTTAAACATTTCTAGATTGCTAGAACAAGTTCCCAATATGCCACCATGAAGTCCAAAAACATCGGCTTTAATCGTTATGCAATTCAAAAGGTTGAGCTGTTTCCAAACCAAAAGGCATATGAACATGTCCGTAAATTTACAGATGCAATGAATGAGTTAGAGAATATTAATTTTTTCAATTGCTTTTGATAAAATTCGAAGTCTTTTTATTTAAGTACTTAAGTACTTCATGTTCCTTACTCGTGCAAGTTTAGTTTCGCTAGTTACCTTAGGGAGTACCTCCCGTACTTTCACTGTAATGCCAAGAATAGTAGTCATATGCATATAAGAAACAAAAAGGAAAAACACGGAATAAATAAGCACCAAGTATTTTAAATGAAGTGCGAAAAACATCTAAGACCTACTTACTCGTATCACACATTTAAATATTTATAAATGCAAATATACTCGCAACCATACAAACGTTTTCCAAGTAGAGACAACGATTTTCCAAGAATTGAAAAACAACAGAGCTTCTTAGTAAATTAAAAAACATCTAATGCAGATTCTAGAAATAGATAGAAATTTGTTGACACAAGATACTATCTGGATATGGATAATGACAATAATCAACGAAAGTAATTTGCCTGCAAGTGGAGTTAGAAAGTGGGACGCTAAGTCCCTAAATGAAACTTAAAAGCAAACAGCTATCAATCTATCAAATCGCGAACTAAACTATTTATAAAATAGGGTTATATGTAGAATAGCATGTCGGTCACATGGGCTCCACAACTTTGCTTCGTTCACATCAATTTATGCAGAAACAACTGGGTTATTATAGCACCAGTAACAGTTATTGCTTGACCAGACTTATTTTTGGAGAAGTATACCCAAACTTTCATTATTTTTGAAATATTGCCCAGTATTGAAAACGTCTTGCTCGCTCGTGTAATGCTCCAGTTTTACTATCACTGAACTGTCAGCTATCAAATCATTATTCTATTTCGGATTGGCACAATTTGCCGCACAAATGACGATAGTTGGATTTTCTGCTTCTGAAGGCATAAAACGTCTTAAAATTTTTCAGTCAAACTTAGTCTTCAAAATGGTTTAAAAAATTTTTTTAAACATTTTGTAATTTCAATTTTCGGGGATAGCCATTTTTAGAAAGTTCATCTTCGTTTTATATACTTAGATCATTTTTTAGAGTTAACAAGTTTGTTAACGCGAGAATCCGAAGTCACAAATAGATTTGAAATATTTTTGTAAAACAAATTTGCATCAGATATTTTGACAACTTCTTCTTATCATTTGAATTACAAAATTTCCATTTTTCGATTACAAAGAAGTTGTTATTATCATTTTCTGAGTGGAAACGTGCTTTATGATGCGTCTACCAAGCACAATTATTAAGCACAGATGGAAAGGCAAAAATGAGCACACTTTATATCCGCATGCATTTTTATAAGCGATCAAAAAGTTTGTCATTATTCAAAAAAGTTTACACAAGTCAATAAGAACACGAAAGCTTTACTAGCTTTAGTTTCAATATTGAAATGTAATAACTTTTTATTAATTTTCGATTTCCCAATGAACCGATTAAAACCTGGACAAATTACTTTTCTTCAAAGTAACTTAATATTTTACATTCTAATGGAATAATTCCATTGCGTTCTCTACACCGCTTGTGGCACAAGGTATATTAAATTTGTGCGGACATATCTAACGCTCAGAAAGGCTAAACATATACTCAACTTTTTTTATACCGATCTAAGTTTGCTTATCCGTCTTACGTCTGTCCATGTAAATTTGTGTCCAATCTTAGGTCATAATTTTTGAGATATTTTGGTGAAATTTGATGCACTGACGTGCTTTGACGGAAAGACGCAACTGGTTTGCCTCGATCTACTTTTCCGCATATAACTCCTTATTTTGAAAAATCGTTAAATGAAAAAAAATTTCAATTTTTAAAACTGTTAGATAAAAATGGCTCTGCAGTAGTGTTTGCGCATCGTATGTTGGTATGAAAAATTTGTTTCAGCGGGGTCCATTTTTTCAAATTTTTCTCATATAGCTGTCCCTACGAAACCTGAATCTTTGTATAATAGTAGGAAATAGTTTTTAATATTTCATGGTGAAAATAAACTTTGCCTACGTAGGTCTATTTTTTGGATGCAAAATTTGGTTTTGTATAAAAATAATGTATAACCTTTGGTGTATTATTACCACAATGAGTGAAAATTATTATTAGGCGAAGTGGTGTAGGGTATCTAAGAACAATTTCGCCGGACTAAAATCTTCTTACTTGTTTCTGATTCTGTACATACTGGATATACAATATACAAAACCAACTTTGTTCTAATATCAATCATGATTTTAAAATGAAACATTTGATAAAAGAAACCTTCGTTGCGCTTATTCCTAAGAATGCTTCACAATGAGAGACCCGTTTGTGGTTTATGGAAATGTTTCAAACTGTGTAAACCACGGCAAAGCCCGATTTGAAGCCGAGAAGGACAATGCTTTGTTTTTTTTCAAGTTGGTATGGCCTCACGCGTCCTGAACTACTCAATCTGGTTAGATGATCGATTCTTCTCTCTGTGATCAATAATTTATACAATAAAATTGCGCCATCTCGTTATCAAACATTTTTACTTACGTATGAACGATGAAGCAATAGAATATGTGAAACATTTCTTCTGATATTCGCATTTGAGGTGTTACGAGAGAGCTTATAGTGGGTCAGATCAATCTTGAAAACTCATCTGTGTTTTTTTTTGTTAAACGTTTCAAAAAATAAAAACACAGGAGATAAAACAATTTAGATGACACATGGCACTGTCTTCTGACGTCCACGCATATATGTAATATAATATAATATCATATAAAATATATATAAATATATACAACCATATGTATGCGCAATGTAAATATGTTGAAAATAAAGTATAAATAAATAAAAACAAATAAGAACATTATATTCGGGCATGGTCGACTCTTAGGTACCCCACACTATTTTGCCTAATACAACTATTTCCTCGTTTTGGTAATAATATATCAAAAGTTACACGTTACTTTCATGTAAAACCATTTTTTTCATGGAAACCCGTATATTGGGGGAATCGTTATTTGCGCTAGTATGCAAAAAATAGACATACCTAGTCGAAATTCGATAAATTTTGTTTCTATGAATTTACTATAATGAACTAATTTACACCATAACATGTTAAAAATTTGACCTTTTTACTACGTAAACATTCAGTTTTCGTAGGGAAGCTTGCAGCAAAGCAGGTTCAAAAAATTGCCCCACACGAAGCAAGTTTTCCACACCAATTTAGAACGTCCAAATAGTATTGCAGAACTAGTTTGTCAAGAAATTTACAACGTCAAAATAGAGCATTATATGGGAAGTGGTCGAAATAGTTAGCCGATCCACTTTCAATAGCATTCGTCCTTCGGCCAAAGCACGTCAGTGCACCAAACTTCATCAAAACATCTCAAAAATTGTGACCTATATTTACATGGACAGACGTCAGACTCACAGACACCTGGACGGACGGACCGACAGTGTTAGATAGATTGAGAATCACTTTCTATGCTCCTCTTCGTATTACATGCGTCCGAGAAAACTTAATATACCCTGTAGCAGAAGCGTGGAAGGGCGTAAATGCGTCAGTGTCGCCGTTCAATATATAAAAAGTGAAGAAATACATTACTGAGAATGAGAATAAAAAGGGAGAGAAAAAAATTATGTGATATATTCAAAATCGATTTTCAATTACTTAACGCTGCGTATTTAAATTACTAAAACTATATGAATAAGGAAATTCCCAAACAATATTTTCTGACAATATTTCATTAAAAATCAGACGACAATAACGTCGGCATAGATGCAAAAAAAAAGCACGCACACAAAAAACAATTCAATGTAAAAAAAAAACAACCCCAGACATTTTTTAATAATGCGCATATATGAACGACGGTGGTGGGACAAAAATTCCGCTTGTGTGTCCCTGCACATTGTAAATACTACCCCTGACACCAAAAAACTTTACAGCAGCGCTATGTTCGTAGCGAAAAGTAGACATCTCCACCATTTCTATTCGTCTTTTATTCGAATAGATGACAAGACGCAGCGTACTAGTAAAAATTTTCAGTTAACTTTTGAATTTATGTCATTACTTCTTCTGTTTTTATCGATATTTCACCTTTTCCATGTGTACGTTTTTGATGTGTTTAAATACGTTATATTGTGGGTGCCATGCCGAGTTGCAAGCTAAACATGCATCGACTCATTTGGTGGTGGATATAAAAATTTACATTCGTAATGGGAGCATGTGGATATGTGTGCATTTATGTAAAACAATATTTTTTTTAATATACACATAGATTTTTTGTCCTGTTTGGAAAACATACATATACGTAAATGTGGGCATGAGTGCGAGTATGAATGGAAACGTTGGTTTCCGTGTGAAAGTGAGCGTAAGTATGCGTTTGGGTGCTAGTGTGGGGAGTGGATATGGACGTGGATATGGGTATTGGTGTGGCCGTAGGTGCAGGTTGGGGTGTAATTGTAGTGTATATACGTGGCTGTGTACACGCGGTTATGAGCGTACGTGAAAAAGCATCAGGAGCTGGAGTGCAAGGCTTCAACCATCTAAAAACCATCTTCGTTGTGGGTATATTTTGTGCATAAAAGTCAGTAAAAATGCCAGATTTAGAAATTAGTAGAACAAATTAATATTTTCTTGACTCGTTTGGTATGAAAATATGTTCACCCGTTGAAAAGACAGTGTGCTAAACGGCCCGGCGAATCTACTATAAATGCTTCAGTTTACAATCAAAAAATTCACTAATCCTATTGGTAGTCCACAAGATTTTGCACTATGAAATTTAGATCCTGTTTGGCCTTTCGGTGACGAGGTAACATCACCATGATGGAAAATATGTAAAATCTTCCTAATAAACAAGCTTATAGCATGTTTCATAGATTACATTTTAAAAGTCTATAAAATTACTTCATTCATTTTTGGGGTAAACAGCTTATGGTCTTTCCTGTCACGGAATAGTTGAACAGATGGCAAATAAAACTTTGGTAGTCGCTTTGGCGGAAAGATGAAAATCTCAATTATTTCTTTTGATTATTAGAACTTCACATTTATTTTACTCCTTCCTTTTACCTCTTTCAGTGGGCCAGTGTGGTTCATTTTTAGATGCAAACAACAGTCTTCTAGTTCAAATGTGGTCACTAAAGTGATAACCTTTTCTTCGAAGCAGAGGAAGTATCTGCGTGATTACTAGTAAAATTCTATTTCGACCAGGCATAAGAAAAAATAAACAATCGTAAATTATTTGTGTGCATTGTTTTTAAAAAACTGATGCGTTGCTAGTCTTAAAAACGAAACTGTCACATCTTTCTCTAATTAGTGTACATCTATTTTGTGCAAACTCCTCCGGCAAAACTAATTATTCAGCGGCAAACGTACGAATACATATTACTTCTAATACAATTTTTTTTTTCAAATTTTGACTTCTTAGATAATTTGTTTTATTAAAAACCCTTAAATGCTATTGATTTAAGATATAGGTTTTCGTATTTATTTCTCTGTCTAAATTAATAACAATAATAATGCTAATGATAATAACATAAGTGGATAAATTTGGATTGACGCTAAAACTAGAGTTTAGAATTGAAAAAAACCGAAATTTAGTTATTTTATCAGTTTTAATCCAATCCCAATTCAGTTTTAAAACTCATTTGTGGGAAGTTTTGGGTGTCACATTTTTCGCACACCTCAGAAATCGTATAATAAAAAAATTTCCAAAAGAAATTCGCAAACATAGCTAAGTTCACCAGTAGGGTGAATCAATAGTCTGCTTTCTTCTGTCACAGTTTTCGTATTTTTTACAAAAATTTTCTTTCGAGGGAAATTCATGTGTGGAAATTAGGTTCAATGCCTCCAAGTTTATCGTCCGTCAAATTTAACACAATCTTCATATTCTCATAATAGTCTTTTTCATAGCCGCCCCATGTCTTGAATTTCTGCATACTATTTGCCCCATAAAGTAAACGTCCTTTACAATGTTATAAGGTCTACTCGTTGGCTTAAAATGAATGATAATCTGAGATATATTGAAAGTTAAATTTCCTTTTGTTACTACCTCGTGTAAGGGTACTTGTATTAAACGCAGTCGAGAGAAGTTCAAAACAATACAAGTTTCTACTCGCTCACCCCACTAATGCAGCTTTTAATAAGAAACTAAAACCTACTCTCACTGCCAATAATACTGATCAGTATTGTATCAATATACGTTTATCGTCTTTTTTTTATTTTGCTTATTCTTAATATGAAAAGGGTTAAACAGAAATTTGGAATCAACTCGAGCGTATATATCGTGGGTAGACTTAGGGATGGAATTTAAGTTATGTAATACAAAGAAAAAGCTATATACAAATTCAGTTTGGATTGCTACATATTAGTTGGTATTGACATATAAGCTATTACCGAATTCGGTTGATACAGGGATGAATTTATAGCACGCAATTTCTAGTTTAATTTCAATGTGTTACAAATCAATACAAGCAAATCAATGTAGAAAAATAACCCTCCACATAAGTTACTATCATAATCTTAAAATAAAAAAGTGGTACTAAAAAACATTTTAAAAAATTGGAAAAGCGGAGTAAGTATTTTCATTTTATGCCCATCCTCTATATTTATTTAATTTTACCAACCCCCAATCACTTATAGATTCCATATATGTTACTCAAAAGGTACCAGTAAACACAACATTGTTGGTTCGCTACGAACGCCAAAATATCTCTGCACTTAAAGTACCTTTCACAGTTTTAGATAATCACGGTCTCCTTGGACTAACAAAATAAGCAATGAAAGGTCCAGCTAATCTCATCCACATCAATTAATTGCCCACGAAGAAGAAAAGTTAACGCTGATCCTTTGTGCCAGCAATATTATAATAATGTCTGCCTTTTGTATATGCTCACCACTACTTTTCATTTATTGAAATAAGATATAATGTGAAGGAAAAGCTCAAATCATTTATATAAATTTTTTTAATATGACCAAAAACTCAGGGAGTGTCGCCTATTCGTGTAATATTTTGAAAGAAGTGGGTAGAGAAAGTAGTAGCCGTGTGACCAGTCGATAAGGGTTATGCCTGTGCTTATACTAACTGAGCGGTAGATCTATGACTACGATGGAAGTAAACCCTACTGCACTTGAGATTTTTACCTATGAACACTAACGCAATATCCGCAGCGCTTACCTATTCGGCTACTCATGAAAAGACATAATAAGAAGAAGGTTTAAATTAATACAAAATTCAAATAAAATCAGATAAATAAAATCTTAATTTAAAATAATTTGTCTTTAATTCTACTTTCTATTGTCTTTTGCTTCTTTTTCTATCCACTACCGAAAGTTAAAAGTGTATTCGCTTTGTCGAAACCTGTGCAATACTCAGAATGAGGCCTTTAACATCCGATTAAACATTCTTGATCAGCATCAAATTCCGAATCGATTGAAGTAAGTCCGTCTGTATTCGCATCTCTCTGTCTGCATATCTGTTCGTCTGACCATCTGTGTAAAATCTGTGGTAAACATTCTCCCGCTGTCAAAAGTGAAGTCATTATTTATTACTAACTATTTCCACAAAATATTAACTACTAAAGTGCCAATACATAATAAGTTTGTGAAGAAATACAATTAAGTTGAAGATGAGCGGAGGATGAATAAAAAATGAAATTAAGTACTTATTATGCACAAATGTTTAATTTACCTGAATATTTGATTATATGTAGATTATGGAGTTCAACTCAGGAATTTTTCAAAAATGATGTTGACAAGAAATGCACACTATCATGTCCTGCTTAAAAACTGATTTTCTATATTTTATTAGAACTTACTAATAAAGATTGTTTAATAACCAGCGACCTGGCTAGTATAATATAGAAATTGAATTGAGTAACTTGCTTATCGTTAATTCACAGCGCATTCATTATAATGGCAGTTTAAAGATGCCACGGAAAAAGGGGATATAAACACGCCTACAAACGGGTAACTCTAAGAAAAGATATTAATAAATATATAAAATATTTAAAATTATAATGCAATGATCGATAGCAGCAGCGATTTCACATAATCATTCGACTCGTTTATTGAGAATAAATGATAAAAATCAGTAAACTGTTTACGTAAAATCCGAAAGAGCAAACAGAAGCTATAGTTACTACTACATTGAGACACCCGAAAGGTGGGAAATTATATCGCCTTCAAATGTGGCAGAGTTCGTGGAAGATTAAATAGAAAATGGCTCAAATCGCTTAAAAGACACGTTTAAAGTGCAATATAAACTGAGTTCAATATCATTATTAGTCAGTTTACTCACGTATTACCCACTGCATTTGCAATGGAACCCGCTGCGTCTATGGTCAATCGCTCTCTGCAGAATTCATACTTCTTATTCGATAGCCCTACTGACTTGCCCATGGCCAGCGAAGGACTGACAGGTGGTTTTTTTTTCGACCTAAAATTTTGTCTTCGGCATACAAGAAACAGATCGGTCGACACGTTAAATGCCTGTTTCCATATTCTGGGAAAAGTTTCTGTTATTACGCAATTTTCCAACTTCTTTTCATATGGAGTTTATAGTTAAAAGGGCAGCTTTTGGTTTGTGGCTAACATTTCGTAGGCTAAACCTAAAGGGTTAAATTCTTGATCATTTACAAGCCTACTGAAGCTGCCACGTTTGCTTCTAATGATCGATATTTTAATCCCTCGGCGCTTGCTCTTGTACTCTTCTTGGCGACTGAAGTACTTCATGCTATTTCTCGATTCTTGGGAAAGCTTACTTGTTTAGTTACCTTTCGATCACAGCGTACCTAAACGCTCGCTCTGCCATGTACCGTCACTTGAGTAGCCTCCTTGAAAGGGAGCACCGTAAGTTTCAATTTTTTCGAATAAGGTACTGGCCATATCGTTTACTGATCCTATCACACCTACATCTTCCAGAATCACATAAAACGTCTCTTCGTTGAAATTATGCTACGTACAGTTTCCGATTTGATGCTGCTACTCATATCTGCTTTAATACCGCAGATTAATGCCATATGGTCATTGTGCGTGTAAATATTACTTAGGTTTATGCTGTGTTACGAACATAAAGTTAATTAGCGAGCCTTAACCAGCTTTGAGTAAAATATATTCCATGACTGCATTTAAGAGAACCACGTCAAAGGATGCTTGATTTCTCAATATGTCATGCCTCAGGTTTTTTCGTGCGACTTCCCTATTCCATAGTATGCAAGAAAACCCCTCACACTGTTGAGAGTTTCTTTGCTTTGACTTTTGCATATGACACTTACCTTAAATCGTGGCATGTGATAGGTAATTATGCGAATAACATGTCCCCTTCCACCCATGAAGTCATACTATATTGAAAAGGCTTTCGGTTGTGTTTTTCGTGTGCTGCAGTACCTAATTGCGGCTTTTATCTTTTATACAGTATTCATTTTGCGGTGGTTTATATTGCTGGCTCAGATTTGCTACATCTATTGTTTGCTCTCACACAGCCGGCGCCAATAGCGCTTGAGTAGCTCTACAGAGATATAAGTTAAGCAGCAACACTCTCATCCATTCTTCACACTAGGGAAACTTCTTCCTCGAAACAGATGTTTACAAGGTTTCATTAAATTTCTGTACATCGAGCATAGAGCAGTCCTATATGGTTTTACTGTCTCTCAAAATAACCTTCTATACTGTTATTGAGTTAGCACTTGTTTCTCTACATAGCTCTCGATGTGTTCAGATTCTAACAATTTAAAACATTCCAGTGACACTTGCTGCTTTCTAGCTCGTCAGCCAGCCCCTAATATTCACTTTATTTCTGCTTTGCAATAGTTTTGCATTATCTGCAAAGTACTCTTCTCAGCGATTTTAATGTTTGGAGCGTGCCTTCTATCTTCTCCTTATAAGTAATACTCACATCTTGATTCCTGGGTAGTGTGGTCGTTCTCTCAGTCTTTTCCAATATGTCATGGTACCACGTATTTGAAACTTTCCTTATGCAGTGATTTTGGGTTACTTTTATGTTGCGTAGGCGTCTCTACGGCATACAATGTGTTGTCCTCTATGGTATCTCCGATACTGTAGCCTGACCGGCATTTTGGGTTTTATTTGTTATGGCTGTGCTTTTTACTTTTTCTCAACAGTCGATATTTTGACAGTGCTTTCTTCCTGTGGGTCTTTTCGGTTACTCATTCCCATTTAGAAGAAAGGAGAAAATTCTACACTTTTTTTGGTAAATGCTTTTATATGTATTTATTTTAAATGAATACTCTGTCTACGAAGTTGCTTCCACTTTCTTCTTTCTCTTTTTGAGAATTTCTGGTGTGCTGCAAATTTTTTGCACCTGTCTTATTTTTAAAAAATTCTGGTTGGTTATCAACGAAGGCCACATATAGTCGTATTACGAACAGCACCACTGACACATTACCAATTATGAGAGTGTGTAAAAGTTAACTTTCGTTCGCGATCAAGCCGATAATTGATAAACACTTCGATCGCGATCGTGTGAAAAGAGGCAAAATTTGGGGTATATTTCATTGTGGCTGCCAAAATTCAAAAAATAACTGATAGTTTTTTTCTCTGATAAATAAACAATCAAACCAACTATTAAGAAAGTAGGGAACGACGTAGCAACGAATATACTGAAAAATCAAAATATATTAGTTTTGGAAAATTGATCGCTTACTCCACTGATATATTTTGTATAGTTGGGAAAAGAAGGTCAAATTTGTTTAAAGTGGGAAGAAATTGCATAAGGAACAAATTATCAATCTAAAAAAAGTGTGGAAGTAAATAGTGAATATATTCCCAACCTGGAGGAAATTAAATGCCGAAGCTATCCAGTTTTTTTTGCTGGGTATGAGGAAAAGATCGAAGATTTCCGTGTCTGGGATATTTGTAGTTGTAGTCAAATTTAGTGAGAAATCAGAACAAAGGATATTTAAAAGAGCCTTCATCTAAAAGCAAAGACATATCAGACTAGCAGATTATCGAGAGATTAAAAAGCCTTGCCTATCAAAAATATTTTAGCATCAAGAATAATGAAGGGGAGAATTATCTAAATGAGGTTAAAGCCTTACTATAAGGTGAGGAACTGACTAGTATTTAAAATGCAATAGAAATTGTAAATATTTCTACACATGACAATCAACTGCAATATCAAAACAGCCGAAATAAGTGGATGTTTAAAAATTAAAAGAACGCGTTCGATTTTTGAACTTTAAATCCGAACCGTAAAAATTGGTTTCAAAACATTATGTAAAGAATTATTAGAACTAACGCAGACTGGTCTGCTTCAATCGAAGTCAGTATCCCAAAAAAAATAAAAATAAATAAGAATACACAGTTGGCGGTAAAATAACAATACCAATAGAAAACTGTTCAAATATAACGACACAAAATACATAAAAATTTAAACATTTAATATGAATTAAATCTTTTTATTGATTTTCGGCCTTTTCATTAGTTTAGTATGCTGTATAAAAAGGATAATGAATTAAATCCATGAAAATTAAAACGAAGTAATGAAGGAGGAAGCCAATTTTTGATCACCATTAATCGTCATCACCGCTATAGTGTAATCGATTGTATCGAAAAATACAAAAATTCGAGCAAAGAATTTCGTTGTCGGTATCTCTGGCTTTAAAAAAGCTTACAGTAAGTGCCACAACGTAAATAACAGTCCAATTGACAAACGTATTGATCAAGTTTGTGTTGAGTCCTGAGACATTCTTTTTTTTTTTTAATTCATAGGTACATAAAAAAAAGATTATTTATTACAAGTGCAATTTGTATATATAGCTAGTTAACTATTTTAAGTTGCAGAACAGAAAGAAAGAACAATATGGTATACATATAAGAGAGTGATATAAGAAAAAAAAACCAACAGGGCTGAACTGCTGCATTGCCGCTTCTACTGATCACGCAAACGTGGGCGCCCAATATGATTGTTGTGCACTTTAACTGTTTCGTAATATCATAACTCCAAGGTGAATAATTCGTTACGAATCCACCAATAAAGGTTACAATTGTGTTCCTTGTCATGAATGTTGTTGTTGTTTTTATAACTACTAACGCAAAAATCTGTTTTATTTTTCTTTATTCGTTTTTATTAATTAATTCACAATAAATTTCTTCACGTACAAGTTTGCATTAAAGATTTAGATTTTTTTTTTAACGACATCATTATCCTTTAAAAAAACATTTTTATCGTTTTTACCTTCGTTAGTGATTTATCTGAATTACAGAGTACATCGATTTATCTTTCGACATGACATCATGTTCTGATTAATGTCTCGATCACCATGTTTTTCGCATTCATTGGCACATACAGTATGCAACGATTAGGCCTAGAGCATTTAATAGAGAACTATAATGATTAAGCCGTTTTCAGATATTTTGCAAACATATTTTTAATTATGAAATTTCCGCTTAATATTATATATTAAATTTTAATAATGCAAGTAAATAAATTTCGAAACGAAATTATATTTAGTTTGACTTAAAAGTTTAGGGAAATTATTTAAATCTTTTCCACTAACATTAGGAGAAAAATAGCATTTAATCTCTATTCATAAATCGAATTTATGCGTTCGTTGTTATTTTCGTTTTAATCTCTTCTTAATAAAATCAAGTGTAACAGCGGGTTTTAACATATCTTAACTTAGATCTAGGTGATTTTATATAATCTCAACTTTTCTCCCCGTTTGGAAAAGTTTATGTTTATATATTTCTTTTGTTTATAACTAACTATTGGTATCATTCAGCTATATCGATGATATGGATTGATGAATTGATTGAATGATATTGTCTTGATACGGTGTAAAAAAAGCTTTTGATGTGTCATTTACATTTCCTTTTTAAAATTATGCCTTGAAATGTTGATAATTTCAGCAAAAAGAAAGTTTGAAGTATAATCCTACATGTAGCCTAAGAATCGGAAGACAGGGCATCGATAAAATTTTTAAGCTAAGTATATGAATAATGGTAGTTAATGATTTGTCAGACCAGAAAACTGAAACGATAATTTTATTGACAGATTTTGGCGCTTATATACTATTCCTATGAATTAATTTCACACTTCAGATGATCTTAAGTAAAAATAAATATTTACAAATTTACCATAAAGCATTAGTAATTATTGCCATGGTCGCACCTATTGCTACAGGACGATTCATTTTTTTATTTATTTGTTTGGTTTTCTTCTACTAATACTTATTGGTCTTGTAGAGCTTGTAAATACACTGCAGTCTCTTTTTCGATTATTTTTTACAATTCATCGAATGATTGTTCCACTTGCAATCGTTTAATTCTTCCCGAATGAATAATACCGACTTAGTATTCATGATGTTTAGGAGAGGAGGGGATATTATTAAAATGCTCTAAAGTTTTATCTAAGACCCCTATTCTACTACTTGCAGTGGGACTTGCTACTGACAGTTCTCCTAAACCTAAAGTGAATCTATATTACGCCCGTAGACAATGTCCGTTGACGTCTTCTTTATAAATGGATCTTACACCAGAAAATAAGAGTAAGTAGTTCATCACAGCATTTATCTGGACCTTTTTTTAACTAAAATAGTCGCTTTGATTTGTCTGTAAAAGCGTTCACCCATATTATTCGATTGTGGAAGATAAGAGGAAGTGGTTATCTTACAAGTACCTCAAATAGTTCACGAAACAACGTAGACATAAGCTCTTGCTTTGTCGTTGTTATTTACACAGGAACACCGAGAAAAATTTGTTGACGAACATTAACGCAATTACATTAATGTGCTTCAGAAAATAAGCTTCAGATCATTCGAGAAAATGATCAATCTTTGCGAAAATGAGGCGATGTCCTTTCGGCGTAAGTGTTTCGGTGTGTCGGTTACGTGCGTCAACGAATCTTGGGTTTCTGGGTTTGCATATATTGAATTATCCAATTATTAAATTCCTTACTTGTGCTTGGACAGAAGTATCTTTTCTAGAGGAAACGTTTCGTTACTTCTGTTTCAGGATGCAAATGCTATAAAGTTTTTAAAAAATGATATTTGTTAAATTAGGCGGTATATATGGTCTTCTGTCCTGAAGTATCACAAAAATATCTTCAAATTATAGACCACAATTTGAATTAATACAAGGCCGCTATTTGGTTCGTGACATTTACTATCCAAATCACTGTCAGTTTTCTTTTCTATTTGCTACAGCACTTATGGTGCAATGAGTTTTGCCGATATATCTAACACACAAAGGCTTAAGATAGATCTTTTATTACATCGATCGATCCAGGATAATTTTTTGATCGAATCCACGTTTTTTATGTTCAATCTAAAGGTTGAAATTTTTAAAATGTTTCGATGAAATGTGCTACCCATACGGATTTTGGTCCAGAGACGAATTCTACCGAAATTAATTTGGTCACTACCTACATAAAACAATATTTTGAAAAAGTCATTACAAGAAAAATTGCAATTTTTAAAACTTGTTGGCAATAAGACCTAAGTAAATAATATTTCGGAATACAAAGTTTGCCTGGAAAGTGTAGACCGAATGGGCTGGCGTTTTGAAACACTTCATAGATAACTTTCTTGTTATGAAGAGTAAATTCTCATATAGCAAATAAGTCTAGTTTCTAACTATTTACAGTCAGAATTTTGCAATATTGATCGTATAGGATTTGTAGCCCACCCCATGTACGGGTATTCATGGAAAGACAGTCTTTATATAGCAACAAAACCTTAGAGTATTATGGCGAAAATAGAATAAAGTTAATAACGTTTATGATATGGAAAACAATTTCGCAAATTTAGACCACACCAGAAACGTTTTGAGTATTCGTCCATATAAGGGATTCCATGCACAGCGTGCTTTCATATGGACGCAAGGTTTAATTATTGGTATTTTATCACGAAAGTAAATGAAGAATAATATTAGAGGAAAAGTGCATTCTATTAATGAATGGACTTGCACGATTTTAATGTTTTTAATTGTGTAATTAATGTTTGATTGGGTTTAAAGCAAACCAAAAGAGCGAAAGACGGTGTCTGCGACTATATTAGCTTCTTGAGATGCATATTTCTATTGAGTTGGTATTTATTTTAAACTTTTAGCTTGTAGGTTTAGCTATTTTAGAATTTGGGCCTTTTATGCTTGACGAAGATGCACATTCTGTTTTTATTTACAAGTGCATCTAATAAAGAAAGAGGAAAAGAAAAACTTGCTTAAGATCCTATTGATAAATAAGAAAAGAATTAGGCAGCAAATTCATAGGCACATGTGTGTATATATTTATATATATACATATGCTGGCGAATATTTTTAATATGTATTTTAATATATACCTATGCTGATAATAATCTATAATACATTTTAACAAGACCAATTCTAATACTTCGAACAGTTCCAACGTATGTGCATACTATCCTGTACCCCGGGAACTTCGCAAACGCGGCATATGTTAAGAATAAAGTTATATTAAATTAAATTTTACATTACTAATCCGTTTGCATCGAATGAGGTTATATTCAGAGTGTGTACCTCATTAGGATTTGCCAGTTCCTGTATGCTATCCGGTTTGCGTTGATGACTTTCACATTTGAGTTGCTGCGTGCGACGCTGAAGCGTTAAGACTACCGCTTATTGCAAAGCTTTCCAAGGATATTAGCAACAAAGCTAAATTAATGCCCGAAGACTCCGAGAAAGATATATCATATCAGAAACGTACGGAATTCTTAGTACACTACCGTATTAAAAGAAATCTGGTTTCTTAGTCCGTAATTCAATGTTTTTGATATTTATAATATACGTTGTAACAGGTCTTGTTAGCCGGAGTATTAGTTAGGGCTTTCCTGATGCTCCATTTCTTAGAAATTTATAGGTAAAAAAATACTTGGACTTTCGTGTTTTTGTATAAATATTTGCTTCCCGGGCATGTCGATAAAAAAGTTTCGATTGTATAAGAGATTTATACGCTAAGGATGAAAACCATCGATATCGTGACTCGAAACCCGATTATTACTGTATCACTTTATTAAATTAAATTTCCTGCGTCCCGCGCTTACTGCGTGTCTGAAAAACTTACTGTATATTATGTCAGCCAACATTATGAATGAATGCAGCTAGTTACTAGTCCCTAAATGTCTCTTTAGTCAATTCTATCACGCCTAACCATCTCAAAAAGTCGTTCAGGGACAGCGGTCACGCTAAGCCTACCGTCCCCTATCCGCAAAGTCAAGTAAATCCATCTGTTCTATTTTATCAGCGGCAACGGCTACGCTAAGTCTGCAATTCCTTACCCGTAGAGTCAAATAGTCCTCTCAGTTGTCCAAAGACACGCAAGACGTTAAGTCTGTCATTCCCTATCCGTGGAGTCAAAGCAAAGAAAATATTAATCAATCGCACACTTACCTCTTTGACTGCTATAATACATCTGAAAGACCGTGTCTGGTGTGCATCGCGCTTTTATAGCTGCCATCACTATCGCTCTACCGTTACAATGTTGCTTAGGTTTATGTTAGTTCCGGTTACAAGCTGGTACGCATATTATCCTACGTATGTGTTATAATATGTATACTGCCTGGAATAAGATTAATTCCTTATAGGTACTTTAATTTATGCACAATGTAAATGTATGAATGAAAAACGGTTTTAATGATAAAGAGTATACGCAAGAGATAATACGCGATTTATGGAAGTCTCTAGAAATATAATCATTGGTATAAGCATAAGAATTATTCAACCTATCTTCGTATTCATACAAGTACATGTTTAAGCATTTTTGCAGGTATAGGAATATGAGCTTATTTACTTTAGCATTATTAATGCTTTTGGTACGTAACAAAAATAACATATGTCATCATATATCAACCACAAAGCAGTTGACGGAGGCATTGAACAGATAAGCAAATTACCTTAAGAAGTTGTACGTCTTAGGACTACGGATGACGAATAAATGGATTATGGATTGAAAATTGCACAGATGGACATCTCACTAATAAAGAAACAAAACGCTTCCTTATAACTAACACGGAAACATTTTTAGATAAAGCTTTTTTTATATAAGAGAGACATATTTTATATATTGTATCGTGTAGTATGTGACCCATAAACACACCTTTATTAACTCTCAGTCTTGTTTTTAATAATTTTGGTTCTAAAACCAATTACCATCACTAAAAGCTTTATTATATACATACACTGCTAAGTTATTCTCTGAGCTATGATGGAGCTAAGTTCTTCTCTAAGCTATAGCTAATGCAATACTTTAATTTCTAAGCTGTTGTGAAGTCATTTCAAACCACAGTATTTCAATTAAGTTATTCTGTATACTTTAATACTTACGAATTTAGGTGACTCTTTTAGTTGATTAAGTTATTATAGTCATTGGGGGAAAGCTCTGCAACAACGTGATAGCATTGCAGCCAGCACCTACACAATCAGCTAACGAATGAAGATTTTTCTTTATCGGGAGTCGTGCGTTGCATTATCTCTGACTTACAAAGCTCCTACGCGAAAGGAAACCCTTAATAGGTTCCTTTTGCACTAGACAGACATGAAACAATCTTGTCTATCTGCATGTAAAACTCGCTAAATACAGTTCACAGATGAAACACAGTAGTTACGAGATCAGAAACACGTTTAAAAAAGGAATAGTAAAGTTCCGGTACATGCTGAACGCACAGACAATATATTCTTGTTAACGATGAAGTAAGGATCCCCCGTGGTTTAATAAGACAATTAAATACTACAAGAATAGGAAAAACAAGTTGTTCAAAAAATTTTCGAAAAGTGGTTCTTCTTTCGACTATTTCGCTTACTCTGTTGCAAGGCATAAATTTAATTCCCTCAACCGCCAATACTACTGCAGATACCTTCAGTTTGTTAAATCCTCCTTGTTTGCTAACCCTAAATACTTTTTTAAGTTCGTTAATTCCAAAAGAAAAATCTCCATAAATCCCTCGGAATAGTCTTTTAATGGCTCCGAGTCCTCGGATGATTTTAAACCTCAAATCTCTTTGCGGAATACTTCCGACAGAACTTTTCAACTGCCAATTTTGATTTATCGGAAAATTATCCATATTCGATTTCTAATTCGGTTTCAATTCCTAACTTTGTTATATCGGAAAATGACGTTTTCGAAGGATTGAACTCTCTGAAATATAATTGTTCGCCTGGACCCGATGGCATCCCCTCATGTGTACTTATATCTTGTGCTGGCGAGCTTTGTGATGTTATCTCAAAGATTTTTAATAAGTCTTTGAATTTAGGTGTTTTCCCTTTGTGTTGGAAGACTTCTTTCCTTATTCCTATTCACAAAAGTGGTAGTAGGCAACTTGTAGAGAACTACAGAGGCATCGCCAAGTTGAGTGTCTTACCTAAACTGTTCGAGCGAATTGTGGCTCAGCATATAGCCTTTTCCATGAAATTGTATATTTCTCCTTTCCAGCATGGTTTTCGAAAGGGAAGATCTACGGTGACCAATCTGTTGGAGTTTACTTCTCATGTTTTCAAGGCTTTTTCTAGTGGTTCTCGCACTGATGTCATTTACACTGACTTTAGCAAGGCGTTTGATATGGTTAATCATAGACTTCTTAGATTTAAAATCCAGACCTCTGGCTTTCCTCTCTTCTTAGTTGAATGGTTAAGCTCTTATCTGTATGGTAGATCATTCAGGGTTTTGTTTAACCTCATTACCTCGGATGAATTTCCCGTGACGTCTGGCGTACCTCAAGGTAGCCACTTGGGACCCATTTTATTTAATCTTTACATCAATGATTTGCCCTCCGTGATTAAATTCAGTAAGATTTTAATGTATGCTGATGATGTGAAACTGTTTACTTCTTTTTCCGTAGAATCGCAATCACATCATCTTCAAAGTGATTTGAACAATTTGGTTGCATGGTGCTCCCTCAATCTTCTGAAGCTAAATCTAAATAAATGTAAGAAGCTTTCTTTCTTAAGAAGGAAGTCGTTTAGTACCCAATACTTCATTGATTCGCACAGGTTGGAAGACGTCGATTCGTTCATTGATTTAGGCGTTCTATTCGATTATAGGTTACGTTTCAATTTGCATATTGAGTCCTCGTTAAGCAAAGCTAGGTCCGCTCTTGGTTTTATAAAGAGGTGGTCCAAAGAGCTTGATGATCCTTATATTACTAAAAGGCTTTACACGTGTTTGGTTAGACCTATTCTTGAGTATGCCTCTGTTGTGTGGTCTCCTTCATATAGATGCTACGTTGGTTCAATTGAATCTATACAAAAGCAATTCTTACTGTTTGCACTTAGGAATTTGGGTTGGGACCCGATTTCCCCTCTTCCACCCTATGAACATAGGTTGCTTCTGTTATCCTTACCGTCACTCGAGAAACGTAGATTTGTTCTTGGGGTTTCCTTCTTAATCAAATTAATAAATGGTGCAATTGATTCGCCCGCATTACTTCGTGAGATTTGCTTTAATGTCCCTAACCGCTTCTCTAGGTACTTTATGTTGATAAAGCTTAGTCAATGCAAATATAACTTTGAACTGTTTAACCCGCTCAGAGTTGTTTGCAAGAACCTAAATGATGTCTATCGTCTATTCTTATTAACGGACTCTTTAAAGTCTATTAAAGCAATATTGCTCAACAAGCGCGATTTACCTATGTCGTACTTAAACTGATTTAACCTTAGATTTTGTCATTATGAGTCGAAAATTAATTGTTGTTAACAATTATCGGTTGCCAAGCTTATGCATGTTTGCGATGGCTTAGGGGTTCACTTGCAATTTGGTCCTGTATCGGTTGTGGGCGTGGCTCTATGCTAATTGTGTACATGCTTTTTTTTTTTTTCTTTCTTTTTTTTTTCCTCCTTATTTGTTTTATTGTACTTATACTAAGTTTTATTATTAAATAATTTTAAGATTTACTTAAGAGTCAATTGAACTCGACTGCCATTTTGTTTTAGTTGAGTTTCTTGTATAAGTGGAATAAATAAATAAATAAATGACATAAGCAGCCCACTACTCTAATCCTTGACTACTCTAGACCTCAAATCAAGATTTGACCAAATAGGATTAGCTGTACTTGAAAGGGGAAAAACAGCGTTCTCAGCAAAAGGCGGAAAATAAGAGTTTTGTCGCTTAATCTTTGGCCTGAAAGCGTGCGATCAACGGTGCTTTAGGAGAGCACCTTAAAAAATGTTGCTTCGTCTTTTTCGACAATGTCATTATTTTTTCAAAACCTGAAGAAGATCATTTGAGGGATACTGTGTCAGTCCTCAGAAGTTTACTAGAAGCAAACATGAGAGTTTCCGTTGAGAAGTCAAAATTCTTCAAGCATCAAACAGAATACCTTGGTTTCACGGTCACAGCAAATGGAATTAGAGCTTGTGCAGACAAAGTAAGCACCGTAAGATATTTTCCACAAGCAACGGTATTACGTGGAATTCGTTCGTTTCTCAATTTGGCAGGGTACTTATTTATTTATTTATTTATTTATTTATTTTATTCCACTGATACTAGAAACTCAACTAAACAAATAACAGTCGAGTTCAATAGGCTCTTAATGCAAACTAATATTAATTAACAATAAAGTTGAGTATAAGCATAATAAAACAAATAAGAAGAAAAAAAAAGAAAAAGAAAAAAGAAAAAAAAGCATGTACACTATCAGCATACGAGCACACTTACAACCGGTACAGGAGCAAATTGCAAATGAACCCCTAAGCCATCGCAAACATGCATAAGCCTGGCAACCAATAATAAATTGACAATAATTCACTTTCGAAACGTAACGACTTTTTAAGGATAAAAGCTAGTTTAAATACGACATAGGTAAATCGCGTATTAAGCAATGTTGCTTTAATGGACTTTAAAGAGTCCGATAACGAGAATAAGTGGTAGACGTCATTTAGGTTCTTGCAAACGACTCTGAGCGGATTGAACAGCTCATAATTAAATTTACACTGATTAAGCTTAACCAAGATAAAATGCCTAGAGAAGCGGTTAGGGACATTAAAGCTTATTTCACCAAGTAATGAAGGCGAGTCAATAGCACCATTTATTACTTTAATTAGAAAGGAAACGCCAAGAACAAATCTACGTTTCTCAAGAGACGGTAGGGACAGCAGAAGCAACCTATTTTCATACGGAGGAAGAGAGGCAATCGGATCACAACCCTAATTTCTAAGGGCAAACAGCAGGAATTGCTTTTGAACAGATTCAATTGAATCTACGTAGCACCTATATGAAGGAGACCACACAACTGAGGCATACTCGAGTATGGGTCTAACCAAACACATGTACAGCCTTTTCGTAATGTAGGGATCATTAAGCTCCTTGGACCACCTTTTTATAAAACCAAGCGCGGACCTAGCTTTGCTAATCGAGCGTTCAATATGCAAGTTAAAACGTAACCTATGGTCAAATAGAACGCCTAAATCTGTAATCGAATCGACGTCCTCCAACTTATGCGAATCTATGAAATACTGAGTAATGAATGACTTTCTTCTTGAGAATGAAAGCTTCTTACATTTACTCAGATTTAGTTTCAGGAGATTCAAAGAGCACCATGCAACAAAATTATTCAAATCACCTTGGAGCTGATGTGATTGCGATTCAACAGAGAAGGAAGAAAACAGTTTCACATCATCAGCATACATTAAGATCTGGCTGGAATTAACCACCGATGGGAGATCGTTAATGTATAAACTAAATAAAATGGGACCTAAGTGACTTCCTTGAGGTACGCCAGACGTAACGGGGAATTCATCCGAGGTGATGAAGTTAAACAAAACTCTGAAGGATCTATTGTGCAGATAAGAGCTTATCCATTTCACTAAGTAGGGTGGGAAACCAGAGGCTTGGAGTTTAAAGATAAGTAGTCTATGGTTAACCATATCAAATGCTTTGCTTAAATCAGTGTAAATAACATCTGTGCGAGAGCCACTAGAAAAAGCCTTGAAAACATGACAGGTAAACTCTAACAAGTTGGTGACTGTAGATCGCCCTTTCCGAAAGCCGTGCTGGTGCGGAGAAATATACGAGTTAATGGCAAAGGCCAAATGCTGAGTCACAATACGCTCGAACAACTTGGGCAAGACACTCAACTTGGCTATGCCTCTGTAGTTCTCAACAAATTGTCTACTTCCACTCTTGTGGATAGGAATAAGGAAACTACTCTTCCAACATGAAGGAAGAACACCTGAATACAAGGACATGTTAAAAATCTTTGAGATCACACCACACAACTCGACAGCGCAAGATTTAAGTACACATGCTGGAATTCCATCAGGTCCAGGCGAACAACTGTATTTTAGAGAACTCAACCCTTTGAAAACATCATCTTCCGAAATAACCAAGTTAGGTATTGAAACCGAGTTAGTTATAGGATATGGGTAGTTTGCTGATAAATCGAAATTAGCAATCGAAAAGTTTCGTCGGAAGTACTCAGCAAATAGATTTGAGATTTCAAAATCCTCCGAGGCACCAGAGCCATTAAAAGAAACATGAGAGGGATATGTGGAAATTTTTCTTTTAGAGTTAACAAATTTAAAGAAGAATTTAGGATTAGCAAACAGAGAGGATTTAATGAACTGAAGGTATCTGCAGTAATAATGATGGTTGAGGGAGTTAAATCTATGCCTCGCCACCGAGTAAGCGACATAGTCGAGCGCAGAGCCACTTTTCGAATATTTTTTGAATAGCGAGTTTTTTCTATTCTTGTGTTATTTAATTGTCTTATTAAACCACGGGGGACATCTGCTTCGAGGTCGACTATGCTTGATCGGAACAGATGCAGCAATAGATAGATTTAATGTATTGTAGAACGATGGCAATAAGCTTTCAATACTACCGGTTGAGAAATCAAGCGTCAGATGTGAAAGACGATGTTTTAGTAATACAATATTGATTTTATGAAAATCATAATAATTATTTAAAACAGTTTGAGTTGGCACATTAAGGCATTTCAACAAACCATCATTAATATGATGAAAGGAAATGCATATTGATGGATGATAAGGATCCTCAGGTAAACTAAAAGGTGGACAACGATTTACGTAAATCTCGGGAAAATTAGCAAAGCAGAGATCAAGCAGTTTACCATTACAATTAGGGGTACGATTATACTGACCCACATTATGATCAAACAATTCACTAAAGAACACAACAGCCCTATCAGACGTTGAAGTAGGAACCAAACAGCCAGAATTATCAGTGTTACACCAAGTGACTTGAGGCAAATTGAAGTCACCCAATGCAACGATCAAATCGGTGGGTCTAGACCGCTTGGCCACTTCACATATGAGGGCAGCGTGTTTCCTGTAAATGGAGATATCAGAATTTGGGGGAATAGAGGAGCAGGTTATAAATAGATGTTTATCAGGCATATTCGCACGAATAGCGATAAATTCAACGTCAGGAGAAGTGGGAAATTCAATTAAATTGGACGGGACTGACGCAGATATGGCAATTAATACACCACCACCAATGCGATTTACTCGATCATTTCTAAACACTTGGAAAGAATTATGAAAAAGTTCCGACGAATGTAGATCGGGTTTTAGCCAAGTTTCAGTAAAGGCCAAAACAGAAAAATTCCGTGCTCACAGAATTTAGAAAAGTGGAACGAATTTTCGAATTTAGGCCCCTAACATTTTGATAAATGAGAGATAATGGGCCTGAAGAAACAATTAGTTTTTTGAAGGCGACAAGACTATTGCCTTGGTATTACGGGGACGATCTCGAGGGATAAATTCCTTAATTAAGGATCCTACTGGGCACAGTGGTTTGTTTAACAACATATCACTGTTTTCAGTCGGAACTAATATTTTAAAAGAGGAGATTGCCCTAGCTTGAGAAGGAGCCATTTTAAAGATGCTAACAGGCTTTAAGTTGACTGATGGGACTTTCGTCGCCAGATAACCTTTTATGTTATCCACCGATGTTTCAGGTGCCAGTCTGGACACAAATATTGCTTTTCTGGGAGGAACTGCCGTCAAGCAAATGTCATTATTTGGAACAGGAGGGGGGTTCACAGTAGGAGAGTTTCGAGTTGGGGAAAATATAGATAGGGTTATCGCCCTTGTACCGGCAGCTTGTGAGACTTGCCCAGTCTGATGTCCAGCATTCACACGCGAACAGCCAGGAGGAGAGGATGACTTATTTTTCTCTTCATTACTTTTAGGCGGCTCTGGGCGGAGATACCCTTGCCACTTCAGCATAGATTAAAACCGATGGACTTGCGGGTTTGTTTGTAACTGTTTTGCTACCAACCGACTCAGCAATATCGGAAACATTACTATTCATTTTAGAGTTAGAGGGAGCGGTAACTTGTATTAACGAATTAGATTTGGAGAAAGCCAGAGGTGACGTCCCACACGCTACGCTACGAGTAGAAGATGAGTGTCCAATAAAGCGACACTCATCAAACCTAGACTTTGTAACGGCCGCGAACAAACCTTGGGTAGGGTGTCTGTCGGTCTGTG
>NW_024003726.1:2160992-2246509 GCF_014805625.2 Glossina fuscipes
AACGAAAACGACTCATTTTGTTAAGGGCCACAAAAAGCTACAAAAGAGAATATACGTATCACCCCGCAACAAATAAAATCGGAGTTAGGCTCTCGCGGAGTGCGGTTCCCGTTGGTTTTATCCATTGGTAGTGTTAAAGACATGAAACTTGGTCTGATTGATAAAACGAGCAACAGCGAAAGTTTAAGGGAATCATTTAAAATATTTGATTTTATGTGTAAAAAGACATGGAATTTTTATTTAATCAATTAAACGAGAAACAGCAAGAAGTATAAAGAGATCATTCAAAATATTTAATGTTATATGCAAAAAAAAAAGACATGAAACTTGGTCTGATTGATAAAACGAGCAACAGCGAAAGTTTAAGGGAATCATTTAAAATATTTAATTTTATGTGTAAAAAGACATGGAATTTTTAGTTAATCAATTAAACGAGAAACGGCTAGAAGTATAAAGAGATCATTCAAAATATTTAATGTTATATGCAAAAAAAAAAAGACATGAAACTTGGTCTGATTGATAAAACGAGCAACAGCGAAAGTTTAAAGAAATCATTTAAAATATTTAACTTTATATGTAAAGAGACATGAAATTTTGTCTAATCAATTAAACGAGAAACAGCAAAGAGTCTAAAGAAATCATTTGAAATAAAAAGGACGCAAAAATTAACAAGGTGTTTGCTTTTTTCGGCACAGTGGTAACAATTTGGTGAGTGTTCTTTTTTTTTCCTCTCGGGCCTGCTTCACCATACGTCCCAGAATTAAGGAGTGACGGAAATAGTGCGAAGGAGATAAATAAAGTCAAAAGAAGGTGAACAGCGACAGCAACAGCGACGTGTTAATTAGCAGCAGCATTTACGGCCATAGCCGGCAATCACCGATAGGGTGCCGCATCCACCATTCTCCGCATTTGGTTATCCTGTGAAGCATCCGCCTGCAGTTGTTAGAGATTCACCCGTAGAACGGCAGAAGTAACAGCAACGGCGACCACTTATTGGGGGCATTGTGACAGCTGCAGCCGACAGTGGAAGCAGTAATGGTCATCCAGTGAACGACCACCACCACCATACTTGTACTGTAAGTTATGTTACTTTCTCTTTTAAGATACCTAACTTTGTTGTTACCCATGTGTGGCTAAGCGTGCGCTGCCACCGCTGTGGCTGAGGTGTAGGGGCGTGCACATGGTGGCCATGTAGGGCCGACGCTAGACTATGACCGACTGACTCACTGGCGACAGACGCACAGTCGGAAACTGACCAGACCTTTTCGTTTATTTAGTTTGTTTTTTTATTTCATTTTTTTTTTTATTTTTATTTTGTTTTATCTATTTTGTTTTTCTTTCTTTGTCTAAAGAAAAATTTTTTAAATCCTCGACGGCGGGGAAAAAGAAAAAGAGTTTCATGACAACTTAATGAGCTCAAACTTTTCCCACAAGCAGCCGAGATTTCTACTCAATTCCGAGAAACCATAACGGGTCTCCGTGAAAAGTTTATAAAAGTCAATGTCCCGCTGCCTACAGTCAGGACATGACCATCTTAAGCCTTTAGCCGGATCAGCGACTGCGTCAGCAGCACGGCCGAGAATACCGGCACACTTTGTATGACCAAAGCGCTCGCAGAGCCAACAAGAAACGAATCTATCAGAATCCGGCCCTGATTTCGCCCGACAAGGTGTATATAAACACTCCATGTCCTGTCAAAAAGACAGTTGTTGATTATGAAGAACTTAAAGTGCATTGTTAAAGACTTCGCAAAATATCTAGACCATTAACTAACATTCCTAGAGGGGAACACGGTGGTATTGCCACGTCACAGTTGAAAAAGTCAAGATCGTCCTGGATGAGTAACAGATTCAGGCATACGGTGCTTTAAATACTATCTTGGTGTCAGAGGACGGATTTTAGAAAATCTTTCGACCTGACGATGTCGTATTTTTGCACGTTACCGTCATAGTTTTACCCCAGGATGCCTATCCCAGTGAAATCACGAGCACTCACTAGTGCTGAAGAGAACTACGTGACTAACGTGAACGTGAATTGTTTGGGCGTCAAAACCCTTAAAAGCTAATTGCATGGTCTGAATTGATTAAAATAATATTAATTTACTGATCACCAGGCGTTAACGTTGCAGTCTCGGACAGAACTCTGAATACGAAAATTAGAAATTGGAAAGCCTTTATTGATTAGTACAATCTAAAAATTTTCTACAGACCTGGTAAGGACACTGTGGTTGCGGATGCTATGTCCAGCCAATATATCAATAACATCATTGATAATTCTAGCAATATTACTGGACCCATGAGTCATAGTTAGAAGTATCTTTCACAAAAGCAATAATGTTACCTGCCAGTTACCTGCTTCGGCAACCAGATTATTATCGAACAAGGAGAACCTCCGGGAAGAAAATATTTTGTATATATTATTCACGAAGAAAGCAAGGCATTTAATAATGATGTAACAAACATGATATTTAATAATGATGCAGAGTTAATTGCATTGTTGCAACGATCTGTAAAACCCGTAAAATAAACTGATTGAGGTTTTTTCGGGAGTAAAGTTTAACCATGCAAAAAGATAGTTATTGACATTACTTACCGAAATGATTAAAGAGAAATTATTACCGCTGAACACAACAGGGCCCACCGCGCTGCTCAAGAGAACGTTAAATAAGTCCTCGAAGACTATTTCTTTCCTAAAATGGAAAAAAAAGTAAAGGAAATTGTAACGAATTGTCGAGTTTGTCAAAGTCAACATAAAATCGGCATTCCAGAAAACATCAGATAGCTCAAACCCCTATCCCAGCGAGTTGCGAGGAAATTCTTCATATAGATAATTCTTCTACGGACTCCAGACACTTTCTTGCAAGTATGGATAAATTTTCGAAGTTTGCTATAGTCCAACGACTAAGATCTAGAACAATAGTGGATATTAACCTTCTACTCCTCAAATTATTGCACCAATTTTCCCGGGCAACAAGTATATATTACGACAATGAGAAAGCGTCCAATTCGAACAATATAAGGTTAACAATGAAAAATCACTTCGATATTGATATTGTGAATGCTCCGCCACTACATAGTAGTTCAAATGGCTAGACCGATAGGTTTCACAGTACCCTGATGGAAGATGTTCGCTGTCTAAAACTTGACTGGTGTTTAGAGGAAACGGAGTAAGTAATACTATTAGCCACTATCGAGTAAATGCAAGAAAATCTATCAAACTGTTCCATATAAAAAAATTTGACAAGCAGACTGAAAATCAAGTTCAAATTGCTCAGCAAAAAGAACTTTCACTACGTAACGAAACTCATCAAAGTACGAAACAGTGGAGAAAGGTTTCGTTAAGACCAAAAAAAAGCGAAAGGCTTTCGGCACTATACGTAGAGAAAATTGTTCAAGAAGATGCAGGAACTTATACGAGGAAGATTGTCCATGAGGACAATTAGATTCTAAAATTTTTTTCGGTTTTCTGTTCACTTTATTTTTGTTATTATTATTATTATTATTATTATTAATTTAGCCAGAGAATAAATTCTAAGACTAAAAGTCTTAAAACACTAACATCTAAGGCTTTCGGCTTTATTAAAAACTATACCGCGCTTGAGATTTGGAGCCACGACCACTGAGTTGCTAGTCGAGAGTCTTGCCTACTCGTCCACTCAGACGAATAATTTTTACTTATTTTAAGATTATTTTGGAATTCATAAACAGCGTTAAGACCAGAAATTTTAAATTATTCGGACGCGAACTTGACAATATACTCAGATTTGAAGGATGAAGCAGGTAAGGCATCTTACCTATATCTTGAGCCGTATGATAGTGCATTGAGGAGAAGCTCATAACAGTCCTGGATGAAATTAATAGAATTGAATGCTTCAGAAAAAATATTAAAATATATTACGGCAGCTCCTGATCACGATGACATTGAACAGCAGAAAACTAAGGAGCAAATTATTAAAGAACAGGATAGGCAGATCAACGTAAATACCGCAGTACATATGCAAACAGGAAACCTAATGAAGTGAATCAAACACTGTCAGTATAGAAAAAGCGAAAAATTCTACCATACCTGATAGAATAAGAAGAATAAGAATAGCTAATATTAAAGATGTAGGGGCAAATCATGAAATGAATGCTCACCTATTTTTCAATTAAATATTCTTTGTCTAAGTTTGTATGTAAAAAACTTATGATATATCCTGCTGCTCAGAATGACAAGGTGCTCCACATTGTGAAGAGATAGATAAATGCAATAGTCATACGTTCGCTGTAAGAAACTGCAGTGTGACTGAGCCAGCATTTTGCCTGGCCTCACTTATTTCGTCGTACGTTCTGCAATTTATGTCATAAAATACTACAATCTGCAGCAACATTTAATAATTAGCCACAAATATTGCCACCTGCACACGTATATGGTTTGAAACATGATCAACAGTGCTGTGTGAGCACAGTAATGATAGCCGCCATAATAATAAACTTAGAACTTGCATTCATGAACTTCAGTTCATCTCAAACTAGAAGCTCTTCATCAACGGCTTCATAAGCCGGAATAAATAATTATAAAAGAATCCAAACTGTGTTTTTTTTAATTAACATATACGCGAATGCTTCAGTAGTTGCTTTTACCATGCATTCGCATGTATCATTCGTTGGGTAATAGATAATGTCGTTCGTTGTGCTTGTAAAATTAACAAAACACAAAATTACGTAAAAACGTTATTGCGGGCAACGCCAGCCATTAGATTCCCCTTTATAACTCTGCCCATTAAAGTTAGTCACTCCTTTTACTAATAACGCACCGAAGCAAATTATTTTCGTGTAAATGTATATCCATTAGGGAAGTCTGTCTTTTGGCGTATAAAGGTTTGCCTTTCCTGGCAATCCATATATGCATTGATATACAGAAAGTAGACCTACGTTGTCGAAATTCGGACAAGAGTTGACCCCTTTTGAAGTTTACTGTTATGAACTAATTTTCACGGTGAAATATTGAAAGAAACCGTTTTATGAGCATGTGTTTAAAAAATTTCCTCAACCGAACTAAAGGTTTCATGGCGAGTTAGAATGTCGAAATACTATTACTCAGCGACTTTTGCCAAGAAATTGTGAAAATTTCAAATTAAAACGATTTTTCAAAATAAGGCGTTGTGTTGGAAATGGTCAAAAAAGCAGATTGATCCGAACCATTTTCAATAGCATTCATGTTTGGGTCAAAGCACATCAGGCTATAAAACTTCATTAAAACATTTTAAAAATTGCGACCCATTGAACACAACAATTAATCGACAGACAAAAAAATAGATGGACCGACGGCAGAATAATACGCCGGATTCATGTACGTCCGTACAAATTTAATACACTCTGTTGTACATTTAATGGCTCTTTTCGTCTGTCTACGCTATTAACAATGGTTCATATCGGGAACCATTTCGACGACAGCCGATATAAGGCGTCACTTGGAAAAGTCCGTATATTAAAAAAAATTGCAGTTTTCAAAAATTCGGTATTTTAAACTAGTACGAAAAATTTTGTTCCGCTGTGGCAATTTTTGAGCCCCTCTTGTAAAACCCTTCCTTCAAAACTGTATGTTTTAATAATAAAACGTTAAAGTTTTCAATATTTCATGTTGAAAATTGCTTCATAGCAGTAAATTGACAAATTCTCTTCAGATGATTAGTCGCAGAGAAAATTCCGTGCCAGATACCTGTTTGTAGATGTGTTATCCTGGTTATCATTGGTGTGATTTTGCTTGATGCGGTAATAGGATATGCACTTCTTGGTTATCGTACGTGACTATAGTCCTGACTTGGCTTTACAAATTACTTGTTACGATGCGCTTGGCTCCTTACGCTTGAGTTTTTGGATGTTCTAAATCAATTGATAAGTATATTGCAAATTCGTATTTCTTAGGCCGGAAGGTTCTAAGGATGTCTATTTAATGAAATAATTGCGAATTAATAAGGTCAGCATCGACCATGTTAGCTTTTATATGAACATAAATTAATGTTGCTCTTAACAACTTTGTTGTACAAAGAAGCTTTTAGCAATCGGTGTTTCTTGTATTTCCGTTTTAGTACACTAATATTAATAATTTATTTATTTTTTTAAATCTTTTTGAGTTTTAGGATGTGGAAGCGATTTCAACCTAGCTAAATGATTATATCGCGTGATGGTCAATTATATAGCTCTGATAACGTAGTTATATCGAATTTTAAGTGAACCTTGACAGCCGCACATTGTAATCGTGCTTTTCGTTCAAGTTCAAAATTGTTCCTATTTTATTGTTTTCATTGGAATAGGAGCGGAAACCGAAAAGGATTTTTATAAGCTTCTTAAGAAAACAAAAAAGATTTTTGTAATATGGTGAAAAACTTAGGGTATTGCCTGGGGAATTTAAGGAAAATTAAAACTAATCGTGATAAGTGCCTCTACTTAGAGTATTCACCTTCTTTTCAAAGTCATGAAAAACCATCGTGTAGCGTAGCTTATGTTCGTTCACTTCCGGCTTCGTGTAAATCTCTTATGTTCGCTCCTATTGCTCGTGAAAGTTCCTCACCGTCAACATTGGACTTTGTTAATAAGTAGCAATTTTTTTTTTTTTTTTGTTTACAAATAAAGTATGGGTAGGCCAAGAGTTGTTTTACAGAAAATCGCTATCGGATTATAAGAAAAGAAAACATCACTGGCTATTCCTACACATTCTTTCACACATTCCCTCATTTAGTTTTTTCTTAGTACAGTTATTAACAGTTTCTTACCTATGGTACGCTAGTCCCAATGAATCTTTTAATACTTTGATAACAGCTTATAACTTAAGAGGAATTGTACAAACCAACACTACGACACTCGAATATAAATGACAAATGTACAAATCACAGCACGAACAATAAAAGGGATTATTTTGTACGGAAGTGTACTGAAAAAGTAAGCTCAGCAGTCAATATATGAATAATAATATTAATCCAAAAGTCTGTTAAGGTTATGGTACCGTTACTACTGTTGTGAACATTGCACTTTTTCACGCTGTGCAACGGAAATTTACATGTGTAAATGCATGTTTTCTATTGGAAAAGTTAACGTGAAATGAATTCATTCAATTATACGTAGTCATTCGTTTATAATTTAGTGTAAGTCGTGGCATATCTATATAGATTTCTTTCTGTTTTTATATTGTGCATAATTTTTTCAATTATTATTACTTTGAATTTGTAGGGGTTAGTAATAGCTTTACGTTGATGGCAACTTTGTTAAGATATTTTTAGAATGTAAATATGTTGTTGGCTTGCAAGCTGTTAGCAAAACTGAAATTAATTAATAAATTTGTACAGTAAAATATCTTATTCTTATTAAAAATAAATTGCGATCAGTTACGTTTTTGTTATGGAGTACTTTTATTATTGTGAGTATTTGTTGCGTCACTATTTTTGATCAGGAACGAATCAACGACATCACAAACGAAGTTAATAATAACATAATACTTCTTTTTATTAATATTATTAATAAACGCCAATTTTCAACATCTTTGAAAATGTGCTAAAATTTTTTGTAAACGAAAGGAAAGTAGGCCTTAAGGTCTCAAGACCTTAGCGCGGGGTCTCCTGAATAGAAATGAAGCCGTAGGTAGGGCAGGGTTGCAGACCGGCCAGTTAGTTTGGAATCTTTTCTCTACCTCTCCTTAGCTTCGATTGGGTAATAAAATTCTTTTTTTTCTCTCTTGAAGAGTCGATAAACGCACCGAAAACACTAATTTTGCTTCTCTAATACTAAAAAAATATAAAGAAAAATAATAAATCTTAATCTCTCCCTTTTCCGGTAGATGTTGCACAAGTTGAATAAACGTTCCATTTTTTTAAAGCTAAGTCAGTACTAGATCAGCGCTAAGTTCACTTAACCGATAGTCTAAGACTTTCGTTACAAAAAGGCTATACATGAGTTAAATAATTGAGCGTGTTTTTGTTTTGTATATAGGTTGTCCTACAGATGATACGTATGTTCAAATAGTACCGTTCAATAGCAAGTCTTACTTTTTCCCCCTTAGGAAGTTGGGTTTGGACAGGCTTGTCTCTTTGCTTATAAAAATAGATTGCTTCTGTTAACCTTGCCGGCAATTTGGAATCATAAATTTCTCCTTGCCCCCTCCTAAAAGAGATATACTTTTAATTCAGTTTATAAATGGTGTTATTGACTTGCCGATAATACTTGGTGAGATGAACCAATGGTCAATGTTCCTAACCGCTTTCCTAGGGATTTTTTTTCATAAAAATTAGCTAATGTAAATATTACTACATGTTTTACAGTCCGTTTAGAATCCTTTGCAAAGATCTATCAGTTATCTACAGTTAATTTTCCATATCGGATTCTTCAAATTCTATTTAGTCAACTCTCCTTAATAAGGGCAAGTTGCTTTTGTCGCATTTAAATTAATTTCTTATCTTAATATCTCCGCATGATTCAAAAATTGTCCTCAATTGGTTAACTATTGTCGTTTTTTGCTTCGCTTTTGCTTCTTTACGCAGGTTCACTCCTAATTCTGATTTATACATATTGCGGCGGGGCCTTCGTGCTAAACGTGTTAAAACGTAAACACACGAAATTTATATCGCTCATGCTTATGACTTTATAACGTTTATGAGATAATGATATGTAACGATATGAACGATAAGTTAGATTATGATTTTGTAACATCAATTTTCTTTTGTTGTGATAACAAGTTGCCTAATCTGATCCTATTACATTGCACTAAGGAGGGATCTGAGTTAGGAGACTGTATGGACAATCGCACAATGAAATAGAAAGTTCGGCAGTAAGGAAGTTTTTATCCAAGTTTTTATCCAACGCATGCACAGGCAATCACACTTAAACAAATACACGTGCCTAAAAACACAAGGGATCACCGACAGATGAGACTTATATACCGGCTTGGTCAACTGTCCCGGGTTATTTTAAACCCCCTCTATGGTCACTTTAGTGCCATAAATGATTGCGGAAGATCCCGAAGTTGGGTTCGACAACACCTGCAGTTTACCCTTTTGTTTCAAATAAAAAACTTAACGCATTTTTAATATTTTAAACACATATTTATAAACACATAAAAAATTTTTAATATTTATAAATATATAAAATATAAACGAAAGTTTTTATATAAATATCTTTCACGTGATGTTTTAAGTAAAACGCAATTTTCCCTCTTTTTGAAATAACAAAGAAAAATCCAAAATGAATATATTAGTTTGGTAACTCTGCGCGCGCGCTGGTCGTACTGTTTTACTATGTGTGAAGAAATTTTCTAATATATACATATTTTTATCTTGTTGCTTTATTGCTTTATACGCATTTAATTAATTATAAAAGTATAAAAGTGTTCTAATTATCTTTCGTCGCAATATTCATTCAAGTTTTTGCAATCAGCACTTGGTGGTCTCGTCAATTAGTCTTTTCTTGTTTTCCTTTGCGTATTTACACTTTTTTTCTTGGCGTGCACCTTGTTTACTATGTCAATAATAATGTGAAGTTTGTGTTTCATTTATGAGATCGTTTTTGTGTACGTGAAGAACTTGTTGCTTTATCTTTTTACCACAATTTCTATCTTGGCTGTTACTTTTTGACATGGAGCGTTCTTTTACACCATGTCGGAAAAAACGGGTCCTGATTCTGAAAGATTCTTTACTTGTTGGCCTTGCGAACTTTTTTGTCATGCGAAGTATGCAGTATGTTCTGGCTGTAGAATGCGGGATGTTGACTTTCATAAGGTTTCAGGAACACAAGAACTGGGTTTTCTAAATTAAGTAAAAATGTCGTGACTTCGTGTGGACAACTTGAAAAGATCAAGATAATGTTCGATGGACGTCACTTATCTTCTCTCCTAATTTGCTACAGGGCAATACGTAGCATAGCGTGTGGTACTTCCCCTCTGTCTTTGCCCAAATCTGATTCGCCTCTTTATGTGAGTGCTCATTACTTACCTACATAGACACGTAATTAAAAATTTTTTCAAATAACTAAATGTTTCTTCAGGCCTAGGAAGTTTCATTTACCAAAATTTTGGGGATATAAACTCAAAGTTTCGCTCTACTTTCCTAAATTCAGTGCCCACGGAGTTTTTCTGTTTGGCATTTACTGAAGTTTCATTAAAGCCTGATTTACATTCGTCTGAACTTTTCTACAATTCTTTCCAGATTTTCAGAAAGGGTTGATTAGATCGCACCAGTCGTGGTGTGTTAATTGCCATATTTTCCACAGTCCCGTCATAGGGAATTGGATTTCCTACTCCTTCCCGAGCTTGAATTTATTGGTATTCGAGCGAAAATTGCTAGTAAGTAGTTATACTGCCATAATGCCCCAAGGGGGTATATCTCTATTTATAAGAAACATGCTGCCCTCATTTGTGATGTGGCCGAAAATTTTAAACTTACTGATACAGCCATAGCATTGAGTGACTCCAATTTTCCGCAATTCACGAGGCGTTATAGTGATAATTCTGGCTGTATGGTCCACACTTCAACATGTGATAGAGGTATTACATTTTTCAATGAGTAATTTGGTTGTAATTCGCCTCAATACAACCTTACTTCTAATTGTAATGGCAGACTGGTAGATCTTTGCTTTGCCAACTTCCTGGAGATAGTTGTAAATCGCTTTGCACTTTTTAGTTTCATCCCTATAGCCCAGCAATTTGTATTTGCTTTTATTGCAGGCATGGTGGCCGGTTGAACCACCCTAAGGTACCACATCCAACTACCTCCAATAAACATTATAATATTAATAACACCAATATTTTACTGCTTAAATCACATCTTTTACACATTATGATCAATTTCCCAGCTGGATATATTGAAACCTTACCGTCATCGTTCTATAATGCATTGAACCTAGCTATTTCTATATCCGTTCAGATCAAACAACCCCGCCCTCGAAGCAAGAAGCCGATATGGTTTAACGATATAATTAAATAGGAAAAACAAGCTTTTCAAAAAATTTATGAAAACTTCATCTGCTTACGATTATTTTACCTATTCAACTGCGAGGAAAAAATGTTTCTTTCAATGGCTCTGAGGCCTCTGATGATATTGAAAAGTAAAATCTGTTTGCAGAATTTTTCAGATGAAATTTTTCAAGTGCTAATTCGGACTTCGCTGTTAACTGAAATCAGCAAAAAAACTGACACGACCGTTTAATCAAACTTATACTCTTATTCTTCATCGTTAAGATCTAAAATAAAAATAAGGTAAAGAAACTTTTGAATGACGGCATTATAAGACCATCTCGATTAGCATTAAACTCTCCGGTATAGATCATTCCAAAAAACCGGATACAGCCGGTAATAAGCAATATTGAAAAAAGTCGATTGCCATACTATCCCGGAGATGCCACAGGCAATCTGGCAACTCTTAAAAGTTCTTAAAAGTTATTTTTCACCAGATTCCACTAAAAAATTCAAGTAAAACGGCTTTCAGTAAAAATAACGGAAAGAACGAGTTACCATTCGATCTTAAAAACGCGCCGTCTATATTCCACCGCGCTCGCGTAGATATTCTATGAGAATACTTAGGAAGATGTTGCTGTGTATATATAGACCATATAATTATTTTTATCAGAATGTGAGGTGAACATTTCACACGCATTAGAAATATTTTTAAAACCTTGCAAGAAGACAGTATAACAGTGCAATTAGGCAAATCTCACTTCTTCAAAAAAGAATTTGAATTTTTAGGGTTCATTATTACATCTCTCAGTATAACAGCAAATCCAGGAAAATTAAACCTAGCGAAAATTTTCTACAATCACAGAATATTAAGGAACTTCGAGTTTCCTTGGTATGTCAGGGTATTGTAGACAATTTATAAAAGATTATTCTAAACTTTCTAAACCCTGTCGTCCCTTTTACATTCCATGGTTTTGAGTTTTTATCGAACTCCTCTGTTTAGGAATTACTTAAGGTTAAAATATTTTCACACCGTCAGCCGTTAACTTATGCGCTTAGCAATGAAAATAATAACAGTAAGATGAAAAGATGGAAATTGATTTTAGAGGAACACTAATATTGTAACGGATACCTTGTTCAGAATACCCCCGCAGCAGTTTCCAATAAATATAAATAGCGACCAATTCTAGCGGTAAAGTTTTGTAGTTTGAAAACCAACAAGAATGGTCGTGATCCTATAAAGCCCCAAATTCAAGACACTCCTAACCCTGAGTGTCCAGGTCAATGGACACACTTTTAATGGAAAAAAACTTAGTTAGCAACACCAATCCGGTCCAGAGCATAAAAACAAATAGGACGGCTCTTAAAGAATTTTTTTCACACTCTCGTACTCGAAACCATAGTGATGGACAATCAGAAATCCTTTAACTCCGAATCCATACACCTTATGATTGAAAATGGATTTGGAATTACAATTTTCAGAGCACAATTTGTTCAAGTGGATAAGTGGAGCGCTTTCACTCCGCAGCGCAAGAAATTATGTCCTGACTTGTACACGAACGCATAAGTAGCGATTCTAAATTATTGGAAAAGTATAGGGAAGAACACATCTTACGGACAAAACCTATCTTACCGAACGGGCTTATTTTCAACCTGAGGCCATTCTCTAGCCTACGCTAACTTCGGAATCCATGCTTTTATTTTTCTTAGGCAAAAACAAAAATGAATGTTTCAAACCACGCATAATTTACCACAGTTTGGACAATTCCGTTTTTTTCACAAAATGATGTCAGCAGGTCTCAAAAAAATTACGATCCAGCAATATATGCAGACAGCTCACCAAAAAGGAACAGCAGCTTACCCAGATACCCACCCAAAAAAAAGAGTGGTAAAATTGCTAAAAAACCGAAAATCACCTTCCTAAAAAGATCAGTACAACAACCAATTCCGTGGCACTTCTCCACCAAGTACTGGGAAGAAATAGACACAACAGAAAAATGTTTTGAAGCCAGAAAAACCAACAACAATAAACAAATATGAATTCAAAAAAAAAAATTTTCTTTTACAATATATAATATAAAATTTACAAATAAAATATAAAATACAAACTGTGAGGACGTTTCGTCCCTTTCCTACGGGTGGGGCAGCTCAGGAAGGAAACACAAGAACATTTATTTGTTCCAGAGACCTTTATTGTTCGCTTTTGGATTTAAGTTTTAGATTTAAGTCTTAGTCGTGATACTAAGACTCAAACTCGACTCTCTAAAAATGAGTCTCTAGAGCAGACTAACTACCTCTCCGGTCGAGAGTCTAACGTAGACTGACTTAACCTATTTTTATTACCCTACTCCTAACCTATCCGTAGCCTACGCTTACTCTATTCTATACTATTCTTATCGTATCTTAATCTATTCTTACTCTCTATGTCTATCCTATTCTTATTCTATGCCCTTCCTACGCTTATGCTAACTTACTCCCTAGCACTCCCTCTCTCCCTTAGCCAGAGACGGAGAACCCGTGAAGCCAAAACCAGCGCCCACTTTGGGACCTTACAGATACTCCGCGGAGCCTATTATATCCGACTTTCCGACACCGGGGTGTCGGATCGTTGGCCGTTGGCCCCGTCATCTCTTATGTACCTTTGACTTTCCGGGATTGAATCGCCGGACCATTGGCCAGGGAGGTACGAGTTGTGCCAACGTTGGCCACTATGGACGCACATTTGGTTGACAGAGCCTTGGCTGAACTGTTGCGGTCGTGGCCTCGGTAACCGTTTAATGCTAACGGCGAGAGCTACCTAAGCTGTTGATGTTGTTGATGCAAATATTGGTCAGTTCGTTGTAGTTGTTGTTGCTGCTGTCGAGGTAACAGCTTTTTTTAAATAATTGACAGCGGCGGTTGCCAGGTTACCGTCGGTGTTTGCCATGAGAGTCGTTGGTTGTGGCCGGAATTACGATGGGTTGAGTTTTAGAAATATCGTTGTGTCAAAGTTTCGTTTAGGTTAGTGCGGCGGTGGCATCTGTGACCATTCGGTGCTAACGGCGATAGCCACCTGTTGCTGTTGTTGTGGTAATCGTTGGGATTAACGCTAATGATGTTTCGGTTGTAATAGTTGCTGTTATGGGTGCTGCGTTGGTACATGTTGATGCTGTTTGTGATTTTGTTGCGGCTGTAATACCGTTGGTGTTTATGTAGAAGTTGGTTGCTGTCGTTGACTTAGCGGCTCCGGATCCACTGACGGCGACGGTCACGATGTCACCGTGGTAGTTGGCTGGGTTGTGTTGTTTTCTCTTGTTTTTGTTGGATCGAATGTAGTTGCTGTGATGGTGCAGTTATGATTGTCTATGGAGGTGAGAGGCTGCTCCTCCCATTGGGACGGGTAGCTGCGTGTTTGGCGGCGGGTTTCGCGTCTTGCAAATGGACGCGCTTTAGTGCCCGTGCAGTGGTCTCCTCAACTTGGATAATATTTCGGGATTCGAATCGCACCATAGTATAGGGGCAACTTGGCGGCGAACTGGTTGGCCGTTTTTGAAAGGGGACGATGGCGGATGAACACCGAATCTCTGACTCGGGGTTGCCAACGGCGGCGATGGAAGTGGAAACACCTTCGCTCTTCGGATGATGAAAGCGCGAGATTGGTACGCCGGGGATGACTTCCTCTAGGATCTGGGTTCGCTTCCGCGGTGACTGGGGCTGAATCGGCACGCTCGAGCGCCCTTGGTCGCAGAAGGCACTTGGCAGTCTGGGTTGGCGCCCTTGAATAATGTATGCCGGGAAGTAGCCGGTGGAATCTGAAATCGCTGTGTTCATAGCTAGGGCGATTTCCGGCAACCATTGGTCCCATGCGGGGTGTTCATTTTTGCAGAATTGCGCGATCGTCGTCTTAACAGTTCGATTGACCCGGATGCCGAAGATTATCGCTAGGCACCCCTTCTCTGTGTCCATGTAGTTTTTCTCGGCGCTATTCATGTGTCGGCTGGCATATGCGATCACGCGTTCGTCCCCGTCGACTTGTTGCGTCAAGGTAGCTCCTAGCCCGGTGTCGCTTGCGTCCGTCTGCAAGGTAAACGGCTTCGTAAAATCGGGACAGATCAGAATAGGGCTCTGGGTCAGCTTGGCCTTCAGAATCTTGAACGCCATTTGCTGTTCTTCTGTCCAGCGCCAGTGTTTCACATTCTTCGGGAGTTCGGTGAGCGGCTTCGAAAAAATTACGAATTCCGGTACGAATCAGCGGTACCACGAAGCCTTGCCGAGGAGTCTTTTGATGTCGCGGGTGCTCGTGGATATCAGCATCTCACTGATGGCGGTCGTTTTCTCGGAGTCTGCTTTAATACCCTGTTCAGTAATGCCGTGGCCTAGGTATTTCCGCTTCCTCTTAATAGACTCGCATTTCTGTACGTTGATTCGCAGATTGGCGGCTCTCAGGCGGTGGAACAATTCTCGAAGATTAGCTAACTGCTTTCCCAGAGTCCATGCAACGACGATGATGTCATCTAGATACGCAAATGCGTGCGACCCCACTTCCGTTCCAATCACGCTGTCTAGGGATCGCTGGAACATCACGGGCGCTGAGTATAGGCAAAATGGCATGACCTTCCGCTGGAAAAACTCTCGTCTGGGCGCTGTAAATGCCGTATACGCCTGGCTTGTGGCGTCGAGCGGAATTTGCCAACAGCCGTCGTTGAGATCTAGGTTGCTGATATATCGGGCTTCGCGTAATTGTTCGATGATATCTTGAATTTTCGGTAACGGGTATGCGTCGGGTAACGATTTGCTGTTGAGATGGCAAAAGTCCATGCACATACGCCAGGTACCGTTCTTCGTACGTGGTAGGGTGATCGGTGAGTTGTACGGACTTTTGGCGGGCTGGATTTGGCCATTTGCGATCACTTTGTTGGCCTCGGCGTTGATCACCGCTTGCACAACTGAGCTACGGCAGGCGTATCGTAGTTTGAACGGTCGATCGTCTTTCATGACGATCTTATTTTCGGCGATGGTGGTGGCACCTTGCCAATTTGCGAACTTCGGCAACTCTTGCTGCTGGAAGCGCTCGACACATCGCTGCTCTTCCTCGGTATTCAATCGCGGCCCCCCAGTTGTATGATGGTCGTCTATTACAGTCCGCAGGCTTTCGGGGAACGCATTGGTCCTGCAACGCGTCTGGTTCTGCATCGTTTTTACGGCATGCTACCTTGTAGGCGCTCGGCTTGGAGTCTGGCTTGGCTGAAATGTAGCCGTTTTGCTCGCGCATTGCAGCTTAGTCCCAAACGCTTTGAGGATATTATATCCTAGCTGTAGCGGTTCTGCTACCCCAGGCATGACGATAAGATAAAGGTGTGTGGCACGGTCTTCGAATTGGACCGGACATGTGAACGCGCTGCTGGTCTCCAATAAGGTCCCGTCAGCTAAGCAAAACTTCATTCGGTGCGGGCCTCTCTTACACGTTCTTTCGATTTCGCCTGCCAGGGTTACTTCGATGTAGGTCCGTGCCATCGGACGTAGTATCTACCTGTCGTTGGGCTGACCCTGGCTGTGGGTGAGGGCTGGTTACGGGCGTTAACTTTTGGACATTTGCAGCTCGGTTGCCCGTCCGATTTGCGTGACTGATCGCATAACTTGCTATGGGCTCCGCCTGCGCAAGACATGGATCATAGTTTAGGGCTTGGTGCCGCTGGTTACGATGGGAGCGACTGCTCGTAAGCTCAAGAGATATGTTCCCACCTTGGCAACCAGTATTGCACAGCAGGCGTGGTTTTCGAGGTATGAGGGATCCCTGCTTCGAAACGCTGCGTAGCAGAATTTCGAAGTTTCCTTGTTGGGAAGTTGGTTAGAACTATTAACTTATCTCGTGGAAGAGAATGGTTGTGTCGGTAGATTGTAGGTGTCGTAATAGTGGGTCGATGTAGGCTGATCTCGTTGTGCTGGTTGGATAGTATTTGGCCTTCGTGTCGCGGTGTGCCCATCTGATGGCGTTCTGTGTGGTGAACATCGAGCATTTGCTAACTTGGCCGATATTACCGGTCGCAAGGCTGGTCGGTTCAGAAGCCCATTCCCCCTCGTCGGTGGCGGGATCCCTCGTAATTTCCCCGTCGACAACAGTCGACGTCCAGATCCAGCAGTATAAGAACTGTGAGTTCGGGAAATCATAGTAGTGGTGACCGTTCTGACCACATCGTCGACACGCCGCCGGCATACTCTGGCGCCACTCGTGTGACCTTGGGTTCGGTGCCCGTGCCCCGTGATTCGTTGGGTCACGTCGACGAGCGCCGGTCTGGGATTTTTTATTAACTTCTCGGGGAACTTCGCGTGACGCGCTACCTGTTGCTGGCGAGCTCCATTAGTTCGGCTAAGCGATTAAAATCGAGGTGCCGTATATACCACAGCTATTCGGGTTATCCATTCATATAAATGCGCTCTAGTTATTGGTCCTTTGTCATTAAGGTATGACGCATCGTGTCTTTTAGGGACAGCACGTAGTCCCGGAACTTCTCCCGCGGTCGTTGGGTACATCAACGAATGTCATCTTCGAGTCGGTCGAGGTGTCGTGGTGGTAGGAGGAACTTCATAAAATTAGCCCGGAACTTTTCCCAGGATGTCCAGTGTTGGTTGTGTCTGCGATACCACGTCAAGGCTCGATCTCGTAACATCACCACCGTGGTGGCTGGCAAGCGGTTTCTGTCGACGCTATATGCCTCTGCTAGTTCCTCGACCTGCTCGATGAAGGCAAACAGCTCTCTATGGCCGGCAAAGTTGAGCCCCGATCTGCTGATTACCTCGATGACCGGTCTCGCGGCGGTCGTTTCCGGGAAAACTCGATGCACTCCGCCAATCGGGGCGGCGAGTTGCATGGTCTCTCTGGTGTCGTTGATTGTTTTCGCTGTGGTGGGGAGGGTTGCCAGTGCTCCTTCATCATCCGACCCCTTTATCGTCACCGGTACTTGCACCGGAGCTCTGTAACACTAGCAGCTGCGTGACGACCTCGGGCTTGTAGTCCTGATTGATGAATTGTGCCCAACGCCTCCTCATTTCTTGGGCCGTACCGATGATGTCTAGGTCGAAATTCCCTAGGCAGGCTTGGAGTTCATTTCGGCGTAGGGAGTTCACCCACGTCACGCGAAGCGGCGATGTCATGCTGGCGATTGGATGGCTTATACTAGCTTAATTCGGGTTAGTAATTCCCTGGGCGCTTGGATGTTTTCTTTTCTTGTTTTTTTTTTTTAATATATTTTGTGCTCTTTTTTTTGGTATGTTTTCTTGTTTCTTTTTTTTTTTTTTTTGTCGTCACAAATTCTAAGGGGTAGTAGCTTATGTACTTGTATAATTATTATTTGTAACAAATTTCAAAATTTCAGAAAGGTATACGGGAATAATTCGCATGTATATTCCTTCCTTTGGTTTTCTTTCATTGGTTATTTTCTTTATTATCTTACTTTTGCATCGCGTATTTGTACATTGGTATAAGTATTTTACTTGCGAAAGTTTATTTATCGTAATACCTAATCGTTTCAAATTGTCTTTAAAACTTCGCTTATGGTTTGTTTATTTATGGTATCGCCTTTTTTCGAAAGTAGCTTAGTTTATTGACAGATTACACCTCTACCATAAGTTTCTTATTACATCTTCAGTTTTATGCAATCTTTAAATTATGAATACGAGATTGCATTAGCCTTCTGAAATTTAAATCTGTTTTCCAAATTTTGGTAATTTTCGGTCAATATATTGACCAACCATATATGTAACTTTATGTTTGTATTTCGGAAGATTTCCCACGATCTTTAGGACCGCGCTGTTACAGAGGAGTTTCCATCAAATTTTGGACAGGGGTATACGGTCCTAATAGATGGTTATAGCTTCCTCACTCTTATTTTGATTTTAAAGTTTTGGTAAATAATTACAGGACTGGTTGTAATTTTGTTTTGATAACAGCAGGGCTTTCAGAAGTAGTGTACAGATTTTCGAAGATGATCGAAATTTATTTATTAAGTGGAGTAAGTTCGGTTGTCTCTATAGTACAGGGGTGCGTGAAACTTTCGGCCAATAAGAAACCTTTTAAACTGGAAGTGTGAACCATTTGTCCATTACGTTTCTTAGGATTTTTAACCGAAGATTCTTTCGCCAGGAAATTATGAGATGTTATATTTCAAAATTATATTGTTGGGCAGGTATGATTTAATGTTTTTTTATTGAAAGGCAAAAGTGCTTCACTGTCGACAAAGTTAATCTGATAATCAAACGAAATTGTAAAAATATTGATACGCGTTATAGAAGAATGACGAGATCGTGTATAATGGAATTGCCGAAATGTTCAATGTCGACGTTTGTCGGCATCTTGCCCCAGAACCCAAGCAACACTACTGTGTACTTCGAGAATTATGCAATAATTTCAATAGGAAATATTATGAAATCTTCGCCCTCCTTTTTTTCGACAAATTCCAGGGTCGTTGGCCACAAGCTTTGCGTTCCGAAACGAAAACTATTCCGACGGATTTAACTGGTTTGCGCTGTGCGAAACATAATTATGTTTTACTGTTGCGCTGGTAACAGCTATTAAGTTGCGCAGGGCTTAGATGTGGGAAATTTTGGGTTTTTTTTTTTCTTGAGGTCTAATATCACAACTAAATCGATCTGCTGGAAGTTAAGTTGCGACGCAAAATCCTAAATATTGTGCCCGTGAACACTCTTACAAATGACGTACGGAAATAATAGCAACAAAATACAAGCAACTTATATTCTCGTAAGAAATTTCACTTATTGGCAATAATTAGTTACTTTCTATTTCACGAATTTCCCAATTAAAATTTGGCTCAAGTGCACCGACCCTGCCTGCAATTTTACTTGCCATTGCTGATGTGGTTTCTGTTGGTGAACTGAATGATGATGGAAGTAATGAGGGTGTTGCTGCTGCTGCTGCTGCTGACTTGGGCACCTGAAAGAAAAAAGACGTTAATAGCGTTCCTTTTTTTTTTGTAAGACGAAAATTTGTTTTTGTTTTTAAATTCCTCTCCGCGATTGCAGCCGCTGTAGTTGTTATTGGTATCGTTGTTATACGATTGGTTCTTGGTAAATTTTCTCGATTTTGGTCTTCCCAGTCGCAAATATAAGCATATGTTACCCATTCTCTCATTAATTTCTTTATTAATATTTCCTTTTTTTTTATCCATAACATTTGTTGTAACAAGAATTTCTTTTGTGTTTTTCTGGTCTGGTTTGACCTTCAATTGTCACTCGCTACGTTTGCACCACATTCTGCCTTTTTTGGTTTAAGAATTGTCACTTTATGTAAGATTTTTCTTTATCCTGGCTAGAGTTACTTATTACGTTTTGTTTGGTTGTTGTTACTGCTGGAAGATCATTTTGCTACATTCGGGTTAAGAGGATTGCTGCTGTAAGTGATTTCAATTCTTTTTTCAACTGCTTGATATCTTAATAAAAGTCACTTAATTAGTTCCAATTACTTATTTTTTTTGTTCGTATTATATTATTTGTCAACAATGATAATTTTGGAAGCAAAATGAACGGCAATGACGCGCGTTTTTTACATAAATTAATATCACTATTTGCCCTTTGACTTTTCCCTTCCTTTTTTTCCTTTTTTTTTTTTAAACCAACGCTTAACAGAACTGATGCTGCAAGCAAATTCCTTTCATTTCCCCCGTTTATAAAGTCATTGAATTAGTTCCAATTTTTTTAAATTCCTTTTTTTTTGAAAAAACATCTTAATTTTAATTTAATTTTTCCCGTTTAATTTGGACTTTTTTTCTCTTTTATTTCTTTTACACTACTTGCACCTTTCGTTCCGCACACGTTGACTTGCGGTGATATTCCAAGGAGAAATAGATGAGAGACTTACCTATCGCAAGCGCAAGCAAATTCCCAAACAAACATGAAAAAACAAACCAATTATAGAAAAAGAACTACTCGCAATCCACTTTGGAATAACACATTTCAGACCCTAGTTATTCGGCAAAAAATTCACAGTGATAACTGATCACAGACCACTGGTATCACTATTCTCCCACAAAAACCCCACCTCAAAATTACCCAGAATAAGAATAGAAGTATCGGACTACAATTTTGACATAATTTATAAACAAGCAACACTAACGCTGATGCCTTATCGAGGATAAATATAAATTCTAATATATTAAAAGAGATGATTTCAATATCCAAAGAAGAAGACCAAGAACGTATAAAGACGACGTTAGTCATTACCAGAAGCAAATCGGCAAGAGAAAACACAAACAATAAACAACTAAATTTCCGATACATAAACCCAGAAAACTACATAAATGAGCTAAAAACAACGTTAAAATATTCTCTAGAGAAAATTAAAAGATTTTTAGAAAAAACAAAGGTACCAATCACAAAACTATCAGAAGAAAAATAAACAAATCCAATTGATATCAATATAGGAGATAAATTTTATTAAAGAAACATAACAGAAAAAGAAAAAAATAAACTTTATGAAGGCCCCTATAAAGTAATAGATGTAAAAGACCCCAATGCAACAATACAAATTAAAGACAAAACAAAAAATAAACATAAAAATTTAATTAAGAAATACAATATGATAAATGTACACTAAATTTAATTAGAAAACACAAAAAGTATAAACCAGATCTAATTAAGACTAGAAATGCAAAAACTATGTATACAAAGCTATAATTATAAACTAAATACATAAGAATTTACTTAAATTAATTAATTAATAACTACCGTTTACTTTGTTGAAATTCTCTTTCATAACAAAAATTGTTAACGTCTTTCAGCACATTAACAATTTTCTCCCCATAACGGTAAGGGTGTAGTGTGATCGCATACCGTTATATGCATCCGCTTTGAAGTGCGACAGAATTATGCAAACTCAGCATAATTCTTTTGCTAAAAGAAAAATAAAAATTATGTCGCACCTCACCTGGCTAAGTATTGCATTTCGTAATGCAATATGATGCCAGGCGCTCCATTTAAAACAATTATCAGTTTTGATGATGTTAGCATAATTTAGTGTAATAATTTGTGTAAAAATAGCCAGGTAAGATTTGAATAAAGTCAATTGTCTAAAAGCAATTCAAGAAGCGTATCAATCCCCTAGTATAATAAAAGGCGTTCCATTCGCCTTGTATCATTGTTAGGGAATGCCAAGCTCAATTAGCCTTTTCAAGAGGCAGATCGACTTGGCGCGCTGAAGCCGAGCGGTTTAGGAAATATTCCACTACTCCAATTTGGCCGCATTTTGGAAAGATTCATAGCGATTCGTCCCTTAAACAAAATATCAGTACACCGACTATATAATATTATTACTCTATATACTGTATATACTGTATATACTGTATATTGTGAGGACCTATTTGACCTCACGGATTCTCCGTCTCTGGTGAGGGGAAGGGAGTGCTAGGTTAAGGTAGGATAGGAATAGAATAAGAATAGATTAAGATAGGATAGGAATAGAATAAGAATATATTAAGATAGGTTAGGAATAGAATAAGAATAGAATAAGATAGGACAGGAATAGCATAAGAATAGAATAAGGTAGGATAGGCTAGTCTTAACTTAGTTGAGTTAGTGGAGAGTAGACTCTCGAATGGAGAAGTCGTGTTTAGGCAGGCGAGAGTAGACTCTCGAGTAGGGAAGTGAGGTGCAGACGGGCAGCTTTAATTAAGTGAAGAAATAATTATGAAATAAAAAAAGAGTTTTTGTGAATATAAATTTCTTGCGTCTTGTCCTTCCCTGGGCCGCTGAGCTGCCCCAGCCTTAGGAAATGGGACGAAACGTCCTCGCAATATATATATTGCAAACATGCGAAACAATGTATATACATATTACAAACATATCAAACAGTACATACTTATGTATTACAAATATGTAAAACCCCATATATATACAAGCCTTAGTTTAGTTGAGTTAGTCCAGAATAGACTATCGAATAGAAAAGTCATGTTTAGGCAGGCGAGAGTAGACTCTCGTGTAGCGAAGTCGGGTATAGACAGGCAGTTTTAATTAAGTGAAGAAATAATTATGGAATAAATGTAGAGTCTTTGTGAATATAAATTTCTTGCGTGTTATCCTTCCCTGGGCCGCTGAGCTGCCCCAGGCTTAGGAAATGGGACGAAACGTCCTCGAAAGTGGCGCTCGAGCGGGGACTCTTCATTTTCCAAAACGGGAGTGAAATGCAGTGAAAAAAAGAGACACAAAAGAACAGTCAATATCACCATTAAACAAAAATAATGTTTACAAGTTAAAGCATGCAAAAGAAACAAAAAAAAAGTTTCGGACAAACAAAAGAAAATATTCAAAAAAAAAAAAAACAAGAACAACACAAGCAACGTGCTCGTGAACATTAAACAGCAAAAAAAAAGCAAAGAAGTGCTCAATTTTGACCTATATAAACGAATATCGCTGCAAATACCAAAATAAGAAATTCCGAAAAGTAACATTCCCAAAGGCAACAACAGTTTCCAAGTATTAAAAAAATGAAATGCATAAATCCTAATAACTGACTATACGTTTAAACAAAAGAGAAAAAACAACAAAAACAAAACAAACAACACGCAGTTCATCGAAAATAAGGGATGGAATGCACTTTGCATAAATTTCATGCAAAAGCATCCACACACATAACATCGGTAAGAACAATCACAGAAGCTGAAAAACATATAAAAATGAAAACGCAACAACAACGACAGGCATTTGCGAGCACTAAGAGCCTGTGTTTAATCAAATCCCGCAAGGGGTTCGCCGCAAAAAAGCCGCTACGACGAATACGGCGAATTGAAGAGAGAGGAGTTGCCATAAAAAAATGCGAAAGAGAGACAATTGATCACGGACCACGACCAAGAAAAAAGAAAATTCGCGTGCTGTTTAAAAAAAATAAATAAATAAATAAAAAGGTTAAAAAAATACAAAAAGAAACTTTTGAAACATTTGCATAAAAATAAAAAGAAGGAAAAGTGTGTGTTAGAGGAAGGAACGAAGAAATTGAAGATGCGCTTAAACGGATTCAAAATGATTCGCAAAAAAAAAAAGCTAAATTATACTTTAAGTATTTAAACAATATTTAAAATATCAACACAAAAATTTTGGACAATATTGCTCAAACTCTATGGTCGATTATTATTACTACTCTCATATCTAATGGCAAAGTTTTAAAGGAAAGTTTTTTAATTAGTAATATCTTACGCACAAAAGTGAAATTCTCTATAACAAAAAATTGCAAAAAAAAAGAAAAGAACAAAAAAAAAACCAAAAAACCTATTAAATAAGAATTCGCGTGTTGTTTAAAAAAAGTGTAAGTCAAAAAAAAAATAAAAATTTGGAACTACTTGAGTGATATTGTGCATGGAATAATAAAATTAAAAAAAAAGGAAAGGGAAAAAGGAAAAGTATACAAAACATAGTAGACATTGAAGGTTTTGAAAAAAATAGTAATTTTTGTAATTCAAAATAAAAAAGAGAAGCATTTGTGCGATCGCATTTGGTGTACGCAATTAGATTCTGCGAGATGTGAAACGCTGTAAAATATAAATATAAAAAAAAAAAGTAAATGTGGTTAAGAAGAAACATATGAGTTTAGAAAGAAACTTAACATTTATTCCACATTAACAAGTATACATAGGTACACACAGACAAGAGGATTATGACCAATCCAATAACAACTACAACAACAACAACTACGGCAACGGCAATAACGATAGACGCAGCAACAGTCAAACATTCCCAAAGCCGGAACCAAGTTTTGTGGAAAAAGATTAAACAACGCGGATCCCCCAGCAGTAACATCAACGAAACCAAAGGAATACAAGAAGAATTTGAACCAAAATTTTAATTTAAATTTAAAATTTATATTTTAAGATTCAAATAAAACAAACACTAATTTTCCTTTTCTTTCAAGTGTCCAAACAATTCATAAAAAAAAAAGGAAAAGAAGGGAATTCGCCAGAGTTGACAGCGACAACAGCAGCAGCTACACCATCATCAGTTCCCTCATCATTCTGCTCGTCAATAAAAGCAACAACAGCGGCGGCAGCACCGTCATCAGTTCCATCATCATTTCTGCTCATCAACAACAGCAACAACAAATACAGTTGAAGGCAGGTTCGGTGCACTTAAGCCACTCGACAACTGCCAACCAGCCTCCAACGCATAACAGCAACAACTTATTCAACATCAGGATAACAATAAGTACAACAACAACAACATTAACAGCAACAACTTCATCAACAACAAAGCAGCATCAACAAAACAGCAGGTACCAATCCAATAGAGGAAATAAAAGCGCCCGCACCACTGCCATCACCTTTACCCAGACAGCAATAGCAGGTAAAGGGAGAGAACAAACCCGACCTTAAAATCACGGACAATTTCCTTCTTCCACTTTAACCAACAAGGTTTCACATCTGCGTATGCAAATTTCATTTCATTTCGGAATTTTAGTTTATGTAAAATTTGTAATGCGTCCATCAATTTATTGAAAAGTGTGCCTACGTTAACCACAAATGTTTAATATTCATATTTCTCGTTCAACTCGGTTTGATAATGATAAAATGTTAAGCCTTAGGAAAACGCTAGCGCCCTTCTTCTTTGCCTTCATTTTTTCCTCCTAATAACTTGCCTATCATGGAAAGACAAGTGCAGATATAATAGAGTTTTCCTTAATCTTGAAGTGAACGTGTTTAAGAAAGTCGAAAAATATCTTGAGAGTACTTTGTTCAAGCATTTCTACTTTAAAAAGCTATACATTTACTTTCTAAAGACATTTTCAAAATTCGAGACGGACAAATAACTCTTTTCTGCTCCGAAAAGAGTTAAGAAAAAATACAAAGTGAAAAAAACAGTTACTAATTACACGGCAATTATTATTATCAACCCATAAAAAGATAAACAATTTTAGTACGTTATCCTATCTGCTTCCAACCAAGTCCAGAGGGGATACATTAAATTACTCGACATATCCCCAAACCCTTTCTGAAAAGAATCTAAAAAAAAAAAAGAAAAAATGGGCAACAAACTCCTGATCCATTTTACCTGACGAATAGTAAGAGACAAACAATTATGGCACACCAGTATATAAACCTCCACCGCCAAGGAGGAAGTCCGTTAGTTCAGCCGTTAATTGCAGCCAAATTTCTAGACGATCAATTTGTTTGCAAAAGAAGTGATAGGAAAACTCGGGAAACAAAATGAAACTTCTCATATATAAACCCTGCGCAAATTAAACGGCGCATACCAGCAAAATCCATTGCCAAACGCCGACATTAAACATTAAGTTCTGTGGATGCCACCATTTCGAAAAACGAAAGAAAGTGTAAAGTGAATGAAGAAGCAATAGGTAAAGAGAGAAACCAAAGTTAAAAGGAAAACTCAAATTAACGAACTTAAAAAACCATATAACTGCAGTATACAAGATCTTACTACACTCTAGTCATTTTTCGATAACGCGTACCTATGCTTCTATAATTTCTCCTGATTATAAGATTAACCTCGTCACAACATTTAGAAAATATTGCTGGTAACTATTTCTTGCAAGTTAGGGACAAATATCCTTGAAGGAAAGCCACCATAAGGATGCACTTATCGTGGTGATCGATTTCATATGAAGGAATCTCAAAAAACTTAAAAATACAATAAAAGAAAATACAAGATACGAAACATATTTTCTAATGTTCAGTCAAGATAACAAATCATTTTTGAAAATTAAAGAATAAGCGAACATACAAATATAAGCTACTAACCCCTTAAAAATACGGGCCAAATAATAATACAAAAAAAAGGAAACAAACAAAGCACAGACAATAAAAAAAAAACACTATAGCAAGCAAAATACAAGAGGGAAATATAAAAAAAATAAAAAGAAAAGAAGAAAACGAAGAAAAAAGAAAATATTCAAAAAAAAAGAAAAGAGAATATCAGAGCGACCAGGGCAGTACCAGTCCTTGTTTAATTATTTGTATTAATAACTTTACTCAAGCGCGCGTATTAATGCACGCCATCCGGCAGCTGCCCCATCGCCAGCATGACTTCAAGATTTGCACAACAATGCTTCGATTATCACTATCGCCCTCTCCAGTATCTCACCCAACAGCAAAATGGCACCGGGATTCTACCACAATATCTCGGCATCAGCCAACATCACCAGCGAAATCATCTAGCCCGCTACCCCGATTGGCGGAGCACACCGAGTTTTTCCGACAGCAGTCGACACAGGACCCGTCATCGAAGTATCCAGCAGATGGGACCTCAACTTTACCGCTCATAGAGAGCCGCTTGCCTTCATCGACCAGGTCAAGGAGTTAGCAGAGGCATACGGCCTCGACAAAGACCGCTTGCCAGCCACCATGATGGTGATGCTCCGCGACCGAGCCGTAACGTGGTACCCCAGCAACAACCAACACTGGACATCCTGGGAGAAGTTCCGAGCTGACTTTATGGAAATTTTAGGAACGCTACTACGCAGCAATACGAAGCAAAGCCCTCGAACCCATCCAAACCTACGCGTTCCATGCAATGAAACCCGCAAGGATACAAATGCAGCATCCGGGCCTACAAACACACCTGGTGGAGTCGGTCTCCACAGCAGCCTACGACACCAGCCACTGCGAACAAGTCAAACTGGTAACGTCAGGGTTCCTATGAGGCTACGAGATCAGTCACGCATGCCCGAAAGACAAACAAATAAATTTCGAAGAGTCAACGCCCATTACAAGGCTGCACTCATCGCCAGGGTCAGATCAATACAATGCTAGCACTATGGTGGCCACGATCCGTACCTACTGGCTAAGGCTCCGACATTCCGATGTCGGAAAGCCACAGGTACACGAGTGCTGATACGACTCTCTGTCAACTATAAGCAAATGTCACGCCTGATGATACGGCACTCATCTTGGAACAACAATCGAGTTAGCTTCAACAGCAAGCCAGCACAACAACATCACGGGAGACACCACGACAACAGCAGAATCAACAACAACAGCAAGTGCTAACCGAGATCGGTTACCCAAAATATAACAATCATAACGATAGCAGCACGACAACTACAACGAATTCAACAACAACAATCACTACCAGCCCAACTAATCGGGTGATGCCCACGCAGCAAGGGCGTATGCACAGCAAAATGCAAACAATAACTTTGACGGCTGCTCATCGGTTGGAACAGGCAATCTGACGTCGGGTGTGCCTCTAGCCATAACGGCCGTACAAAATGAAGCGGAAGCCAAACAAATTCTTTCACATTCACCTATACCGAGCGGTATGAAGGAAAATATCACCAATAGTAGTAATCAATTGCAACAGCAATCTACTTTGCATAATCAACCATCGCTGCGAACGAACGTTATAAGCCATGCGTTGCCTTTGGCACCCCCACCGTGAGCTTATGAAATCATTGACTTGATGGAAAAGACCACAAATAAAGTTTTTGAACGTCAACAACAACAAACAGAACCTCATGGCAAAAGTCCTTCATGATTTAGGGAACATGCCCATAAGGCTGTGAAATATCGTGCGTTGAAGGAAATCTACAGGTAGACTGGAGCTGTATAAAATCACCGTCTGCTGCCAGAAGAGAAGGCAGCCGGACGGTGCGATCGCCGATGTACGCATCGGCATTTGGGCAGTCCCCCACCTACGTAAATATCAACCATTATCTACATAAACAAAAACAAACGCCAACCGAGTGGCGTAACGATCGCATAATGGCGTCACAACGACCTCACCAGCTGTTATCGCAGCAACACCAGCAACAAACGCCAACCGAGCAACGAAACGATCGCATAACAGCGTCACTACTACCTCACCAGTTGTTACCTCAACAACAACAACAACAACAACAAACGCCAACCGAGCAGCGTAACGATCGCCTAAAGGCGTCACATTGACTTCACAAGCTGTTACCGAAGCAACAGCAATAACAAACGCCAACCGAGCAGCATAACGACCGCTTAATGGCGCCGCAACGACCTCGCCGGCTGTTACATAAACAACATCAACAACAAACACGAGCCGAGCAACGCATTGATTGAACCAATGGCGTCACAACAACATTACCAGCATCTACCTTAAAAACATCACCAGCATTTACCCCATCAATTCTCGTATAGCAGCAGTTTCAAACAACGGCATTACAGCCACAACAAAATCATCAACAGCCAACACGTCACGACGTCACGGCAACAGGTGGCTACCGCCGTCTCCACAAAACGTTTACAAATGCCGCTGCCGCAACAGACTCAGCCTATAAATTCAGCGAAACAATAATAAGTCAACCACAGTCAAAAGTCTGTCAACCCGTTGCGAGCCCATGGTGGCCAACGTTGACACAAGCCGTACCTCCCTGGCCAACGTTCCGGCACCGCAACGTCGGAAAGCCAGAGGTACACGAGAGCTGGTGGGACCATCGACCAACGATCCGACACTCCTATGTCGCAAAGCCGCATCATCAACAACAGCACCCTGCTCTGCTCAGGCAACAGGCTCTGCGTTATCATCGTAAAATGATAGGCGTAACATCCGCCACTTCTTCCCCTCCGAAGAACGGAGGATCTGTGTGGACCCAACGTCGTCCCTCGTTTTGGCCTCACGGATTCTCCGTCTCTAGTGAGGGGAAGGGAGTGCTAGGTTAAGTTAGGAGAGGAATAGAATAAGAATAGATTAAGATAGGATAGGAATAGAATAAGAATATATTAAGATAGGGTAGGAATAGAATAAGAATAGAATTGGATAGGATAGGAATAGCATAAGAATAGAATAGGGTAGGATAAGCTAGTCTTAGTTTAGTTGAGTTAGTGGAGAGTAGACTCTCGAATGGAGAAGTTGTGTTTAGGCAGGCGAGAGTAGACTCTCGAGCAGGGAAGTGAGATGCAGACGGGCAGCTTTAATTAAGTGAAGAAATAATTATGAAATAAAAAAAGAGTTTTTGTGAATAAAATTTCTTGCGTCTTGTCCTTCCCTGGGCCGCTGAGCTGCCCCAGCCTTAGGAAATGGGACGAAACGTCCTCGCAATATATATATTGCAAACATGTGAAACAATGTATAAACATATTACAAACATATCAAACAGTACATACTTATGTATTACAAATGTGTAAAACCGCATATATATACAAGCAGTCTACTAATTACAAACAAATGGAAAAATACATCCTTAGGAACGGTTAAATTGCGAAAACATCTACATATATATATTACAGATATAATAATCTTTCGACACGTAAAACTGAACACATGCATATATATATATGTGTGTATTTCGTGTAAAAACCAAAAGAAATTAAGTTTCGTTAACACACCCACAACTCCTTTCAATCCTAAAAAAAAAATATCTCATGTTAAATTAACAGAGAAAACACGTATATTAGAATGAGTAAAATTAAAATCATAAAAAAACTACACTATTATCGAGCTAAGTTATTTCTTTGCATTATTAGATAAACGATTGAAAACATGGAGGCCTTCAAAAGAAACCAGCTTTATAAATAACTATAATGAAATTCCGTATTAAGAACAATTAAATTAATTTTATGTGTGGCCCCGTTTCATTAACCTTAAAAAAATCAAATGTAGATTAAATGCTGCAATAATTCATATATGGAAACTATTTTTGATTTACTTAATTCCAAGTAAATATACTCATTAAGAACAATTGAGAATTTCTCTATTAATTAAATGCGTTAACGGCTGTCCATAAAAGTCTAAACAATATAAACATTTAAATCGAAACTTCACTGTGAATTCAAATGAAGCAAATCAATAGAAAATGTTATAACGTAGACTGTTTCTTGTGATTTTACGTTATTTGTTGAGCTTATTAATTTCCTTTTGAAATTAAGTGCGCACCGCTGAACTGTGATTTTTAGGATTGTATACGTTTTATTTAAGGTTCTTAGGAAATTATTTACAGGAACTTATAATTACAACATTGCGCACCGCCGAACTACGATTTTTAAGATAGTATAGGTATTATTTTTTCTTTTCACAAATTATTTACAGGAAGTTATAATTACAATGCCTCCATTCTCGTTCTGGTCTTGTCCGTTCAAATCTTGATTCTATTCTCTGGACTAATTTTGTCCTCGCAAATATTGTGCTTATATACCCTGTTACAAGTAAGTTACTATTACCTAAATTGATCGTGCCATTTTTAATACGTTTTCCCGCTAAATTTTCTGCCAGCTGTTGTTAATCTCTTCTCCAATCGCCAACTGCGTGACGCACGTAACGCGCTATGAATGTGAACTTGGTTTTCCCTTTCTTTAGAATTGAGTTTCTTAGAAGATCGCTTAATTTTCGTGAAAACTCAGATCATCAAATATAGCAATTTCGTAAGAATATAACAAAAACAAATAAAATAGTTATGCATCAGCACCGATCATCTCCACAACTTTTCTATCGTCATCATTTAATAATATTTCATGTACAAATAAAAAAGACATAAAACAAAAAAAAAAATAGGCATATGCACAGCACAGAGACACACCCCCAACCGGTATATATCCAATTTGCAAGCCGTTGCAAACATGCAAAAGCTTGGCAACCGATACAGTAAAGAGCAGTTCATTTTCGAATCATAGTAAAATGTTAAGATTGGAAGCTATTTTAAATACGACAAAGTTGTTTTGATAGACTTTAAAAAACCCGATATTGCGATTAAGTGAAAGACATCATTTAGGTTTCTGCAAACAACTCTAAATGGGTTAAACAGCTATAATTATATTTACATTGACTCAACTTAATGAAAACAAAGTGCCTAGAAAAGCGGGTCATTAAAGCTTATCTAACCAAGTAATGTGAACAAATTGAAAGCACAATTAATTAACTTAATTAAGAAGAAAAAACCCAGAATACATCTACGTTTCTCAAACGACGATAAGGACAACAAAAGCAACATAGTTTTGTAAGGAGGAAAGGAGACAAGTGAGTCCCAACAAAAATTCCTAAGAGCAAACAGTAAGAATTACTTTTCAACTAATTCAATTGAATGTACGTAACACATATAGGCAGGAGACCACATAACCGAGGCATACTCAAGTGTTGTGCTAACTAAGCAAGTGTGCAGCCTTTTTATATTGTAAAGAGCCTTCAGCTCTTTGAACCACCTCTTAATAAAACCAAGCGCGGATCTAGCTTTACTTAAAAAGAGCTCGATGTGCAATAGAACTCCTAAATCGATGAAAGAATCAACGTTTTCCAAGTTGGATGAATCAATAATCAGTATTGAAAGACTTCCTCCTTGAGAAAGAAAGTTTCTTGCATTTTTTTAGATTTAATTTCACAAAATTTAACGTGCACCATGTAATCAAATTATTTAAGTCAATTTGAAGCTGATACGATTGCAATTCCAAGCAGAATGAAGAAAACAGTTTAACATGGTCAGCGCACATTAAGGTCTGGCCGGATGGAAAATCATTAATGTATAAATTAATTAATTGGCTCCACAGTGACTGCCTTGAGAGACGCTAGACATCACGGGAAATTCATACGAAGTGATGAAAAAACCCTGAATGATTTGTTAGGCAGACAAAAGCCATGCTGGAATGGAGAATTGTAAAATTTGATAGCAAAAGGTAAATACTGAGTAACAGTTCGCTTAAAGGGTTTAGGTAAGACACTTAGCAATGCCGCCAGAATTCTCAACATGATTTCTCTGTTTCCACATATGTTTTTTTTTTTTATTATTATTATACTTAAATAATTTAACTTAAATAATTTATATTAAAGCACAATTTTTTTGGTTTCATACCTTAATTTCGTGCTACTACGAGTGAGTTGGTGTTTCTTGCTGGTTTTTCTTCTCCTTTTTTATAGCTGAACCGGGTTGTCGTCATATATTGTTCAACAGTTGAGCCAAACCAAAAAATTAACAAAGAAAAATTAACAAACAAAAGGAAACTTTGCTTAGCAAAAAAATTTAACAGCAAGCACAAAGGAAACATTTACATATATAAAAATCCGCCTGAGGTGCCGAGTAGTAAAATTTCTGGTCTTAACGCTGTTTATGAATTCCAAAATAATCTTAAAATAAGTAAAAATTATTCGTCTGAGTGGACGAGTAGGCAAGACTCCCGACCACCAACTCAATGGTCGTGAGTTCAAATCTCAAGTGCGGTAGAGTTTTTAATAAAGCCGAAAGCCTTAGATGCTAGTGCTTTAAGACTTTAGTCTTAGAATTTATTCTCTGGCTAAGTTTATAATAATAATAATAATAATAATACATATATAAAACAAAAATTAAAAGCATGAATTTAAATTTGGAAGATATGCAGCAAATATTTCGTACCTGTCTGCAAAAAGGCGTATGATTGCAAAATAAAATTAAGCGAAACCAGCGAGCAAGCCAGCTCAAAGAATCACTTGAACCTAATGTTCGCAGAGTTAATAGAAATATTAGCAGTATGGTAAACATATTGAATATGTATATTATACACATATGTCTCATAAAAAGAGTATATTTAGACTGATGTTTTGAAATCAGATACAGGCCGGCCATGAACTGCAAAAAGCATTGCCTGAAGACATGTTAAGTTACTTAGTAATGGAAGATATGGTTAAAAGGGAAGATATATAGGAAGAACCAACATATATGGGTTCTTCTTCGGAAACTAATCAATCCAGACTTTTGGAGACTATTAAAAGTCTTTCGGTTTCACGCGACAATATCGTCTTGGTGGTAACAACATTTTTTCCTACGACTGTTAGAAATAATACAAAGAGCGATAAAACAGAATCAAAGCATTCTCCCAAATTATTTTAAGGTTCTAGAAGTAAATGATTTGAGAAATTTACAAACACTTGTATACCATGAATCTAATACTAAAATTCAATATATAAGTCTTAATATTGTCCACAAGCAATGTAAATTTTATACACAAACCAAGCGTCGAACAAATGTGTGATGTGTCACAAAAGGCTTAGTTCTGTTACAGGCTTAGCAATTGTTAGTTGCGAAGTCATATCAAACCAACGCACGGAGTAAAATTAATAACCAAAATGGCTTTGATTGGTTTTCTAAAAAATCCAACATCCGGTTATCTGGTGACAAACAGACCGTCTTTAAAAACTTTTAATTTGGTTATTATTCAGAATCAATGGAAATAATGTAATGTTATGCTTAATTTTCGTTTTGGATGATACAATAAAATTGCAAGCGGCTATCAAGAGAAACAATAGCTCAGTATTCTGTACCCTGCCCAACCTATGGTCTCTTTCGGGGCATGATTTTCATTGGGAATTTGTGCTCGATGACCATTTAACCTGTTTTCCTCTGGCACAAAAAAAAAAACGTAGCACATTTTCATGTATATATTCTTTCTTTTCTTAATTTAACTACTTTCAAAGCCAAACATAATATCAATATCTATATACTAATTAGAAAGTGACGGATCAAATAATTTCCAAGTTTGTATGTATGGTTACTCAAATTGTGTTAGGTACTACACAAATTATATATATGTATATATTATATACGTAAAATGAATACTATGAAGAAATTTGTTTGCATATGTTATATACGTCGAATAAGATAAAGAATCTTGTATATCGACTGTTTTCAGATGATGATATCGATATTGAAGATAGTGAAGTTGATGACGTAACGAAGACTAGAACTTGGTAGCGTGATTATGTACAGCAAACATTATCCACAAGGTTTCGTTTACGGTTTCGTTATAGTTTTAACGAAAGGTTAATTTATACGCAATTGTGTGTTTACTTTCGCAAACATCAGCCTGAGTAGCCGAAGGCGAGGAATCTCGACTAGCAAGTCAATGGGCGTGGGTTCGAATCTCAAGTGCGGTAGAGTTTTTAATAAAAGCCGATAGCCTTAGATGTTAGTGCTTTTAAGAGTTTAGTCTTAGAATTTATTCTCTGGTGAAATTAATAATAATAATAATAATACTTTCACAAACACTTGCGCAAACAGTTGTAACTCACACACAGATTAGTGCACATACTTATGGACTGTGTGATTTAACATTTATTAGTAACAATCCTCAAGCCAATTTACATATATAAATATATATCACTCAATTTACTCCATTTATACATATATAGAGCCGATAGCCTATGTTGCTAGTGCTCAATGTCTTTTTTTTAGTCTAAGAATTCATTTCATTAGTCTAAAATTAAAATAATAATAATAATAATAATAATATACATATATATATTTACTTTGTTTTGATACTTTATTTAAATAACATTCTGCTTAACAGTGCATAAGTTACTAACACACATCGTATCTTTACTTGCATGTTTAGATATTGCAGCCGCTGTTCTTCCTTCTGTCATTCTTGTGCAGAAGTAGTTTTAATAAAATAAACAATTTCCCTATCACAAATTACGGTAGATTTGGTTGATATAGTTTCCTTTTTACTTTATTTATTTTATATCCTGCCTTTCTCTAGTCTTCTCACTGTTTTATATGATTTGAACTCTTGTTGATTCTTAATTCATTTGTTTACACCTCCGATTCATAAAAATATTTGTTCGACAAAAAAATATGTTCGTGACAATTATCACATTCATGGCTGTATTTTGCTGTTTGACTGTCTTTTGCTGTTCAGCAGATCAAAACATCACCAAAAATAATATATAACATCAACCACAAATATAAAGCTTTCTATATGTTTCCCTTTTTTTATATTCTAAACTATTAGTCCTATCGAAAAGTCAAAAACCAGTGCGAAAATTTAAATAGACTTTTTTTCTTGAAACAATTCCGAATTTCTACTTAAATACTTCATTTTTTTTTTACACTTAATAATGCATACATCTTTTTACCATCCGACTTTTTTCCGCCTTCTTTTTTTCTGCTCAACTGTCCACCTCAACTGTGCTTAACTGTTTTTTCTCAACTGTCTACCACTCACAACCAAAACCTATCCTCATTCCTCAATAAGTTAGCAATAGTTTCCCGTCTAAGCATTCAACGAGCGAGATTAACAACCCGGTCTTCTATAGAACTATATTTTAGACAAAGACTATCAAAACAAAAAGAAAAATAAATGCAATGTTACTAATTCGGCATCTTCCGTTAGAAATCAAGGGCCAGAGCAGCCGATAATTAGGAAAAGGTGCAGAAGTCCCACGGCTTACGATCTGCCCATGTGGTAAGCAGGTTTCGTCCGTCCGTTTGTCTCCATGTGGGTAAAACACACGTATTTCTGTTAGTTGTAATAGTGTCTGGAGTCACCGTGGGGCAAAAATTTAAGACGCCCGTATCTCCGAAGCTAGCTTACACAGCAAGTAGACGTGCGTACGTCTCACACAACCTCCGATTAACTCCAAGTAGCGCTTAAAAGCTGGCCCTAAAAATAATAAAGTCCTTAGTTCGATATGTAGACAGACAGGGAGGATTGTTTACAGACATTAATAGTATAGTGTATATCAGCACTTAATTAAAATCCACATCTGCCAAAGTTACTGCTTTACGCAAAAAGTTCATCTTTCTCGTTAAAAGGAGTAGCCACATTATATGAGCGTGTCGAGTAGAAGTTAGCCATTGCATATCGTTGTTTGCAATATTAGTAATCATTTTTGAAAATATTTTTGTATTTCGAATTTATGGTTGGAAGAACAAATAAGAAAGACTTTAGCTTTACATTTTTTATTATTATATTTCATTAATTAATGTATTTCGTAATTGAAATAAATTTATGTATATATTAAAAGTATAAATAATATACGTCTAACTATATAATTGGTCTTTATATATAATTGGTTACTTTGTTTATTTATCAGAAAGCCAGTTGTTGTTTTTTTGACAACCACATTTATATATAAATAAAGAGCCGATAGCCTGTGTTGCTAGTGCTCAATGTCTTTTTTTTAGTCTAAGAATTCAATTCATTAGTCTAAAATTAAAATAATAATAATAATAATAATAATAATATAAATAAAATTGTCTCTTTTTTTTTGGTTGTTCATTTACATGTGAATGATAGCAACTAAACTCATACAAAAGTCTTACGCGATCGGAACTAAAACGTTTATCAATTACCGACTTGGTCTTGAACCAAAGTTAATCACAGACTAGGTTATGAGCCCATTGCCAGATCTTTGTAAAAAACGGACGTTTTTTTATCATTTGAAAATTAAAAAGGAGATGTAAAAACAAGCATAAAACAATCTTGCATAGGTATGGTTGCCTTATGACGATTTGCCGGAGTTAATCATTTCGACATGCGTTAGGTTTTGTCAACGTCTAAGCATTCCTATTTACATACATATATATTCATAAATAATCAACGCATTGTATGTATTACTATATATTAATAATACACACACTTACATGTCAACATTTGATTGTAGCTCCCACATCCATAACAACACGATTATTTGTTATTGCCATTAATATTAGTTTGGGGAAAAAGAAATCCATTATTTTTTCGGTAGATGGCTACACTGATAGATTTCTCGTAAAGTATCGATCAAACAATTTCAAATTTATGCTCGTTGGAAAGGTGACATTTCGCAGTAAAAAAATTCTTTTGCTGTTTTTTGTTTGGTGCATTCAGTTGTGAGTTCCAGCGTGTTAAAAATGGAAGGGAACAATGAGAAAATTCGGTACATTTTACAGTTTTTCTTTGACAAAGGCGAAAATGCAAGCCAGGCGGCTAAAATTGTGGACGGTGTTTATGGTTCCGATACTGTAACAGCCAATTATGTGCAATTTTGGTTTCGTAGATTCCGTTCAGAAATTTTTGATGTTAAAGATGCACTTCGCACAGGTAGGCCGGTCGTCGAAAATGTCGATAAAATCGGAGAAATGATCGAAGTTGACCGGTATGTTAGCAGTCGTAACATCGCCCAGGAGCTAAAAATCGACCAAAGGAATCGACCAATGGAAAGATTCCCTATGAATCTTAATTTTTATTTTTCTTTTAGCAAAAGAATTATGCCGAATTTGCATAATTCTGTCACACTTCAAAGTGGATGCATATGAAGATTTGCGATCACACTACATCTTTACCGTTTTAGGGAGAAAATGGTTAATGTGTTGGAAGACGTTGACAATTTTTTGTCATGGAAGAGAATTTTAACAAAGTAAACGGTGGTTTTTAATTAATGTAAGTGAATTCTTATGTATTTAGTTTATATCTATAGTTTTGTTTACACAGTTTTTAATTATATTTGGTTTGTAATTTTTCATTTATAAATTTTTTTTTCTTTTATATAGTTTACATCCATTCTATTGTATTTCTTAACAAAATTTTTATGTATAGTGTTTGGCTTGTCTTTAATTTGTATTGTTACATGGGGGTCTTTTACATCTATCAGTTTATAAGGGCCTTCATAGGGTTTGTTTAATCTTTTTCTGTTATGTTTCTTTAATCAAATTTATTCTCCTATATTGATATCAATTTGTGTATTTTTCTTCTGATAGTTTTGTTCTTGTTGTTTTTTTTTTTTTTTAAATCTTTTAGTTTTTTCTAAAGAATATTTTAACTTTGTTTTTAGCTCATCTATGTAGTTTTCTGGGTGGTATGTAGAATTTGAAATTAATATATTTTCGCTGGGAATGTATGGCAATTTTCTGTACATCAGTTCAAAAGGGGTATATTTAGTTTTTACATGAGGGGTAGTGTTATACGCGAAAGTGTAGTATGGTATCCATCTGTCCCAATCATTGTTTGTTGTAAAGGCTAAAAAGTATTCGTTAAGAACTCTGTGATTTCTTTCGATTGTGTCTAAAATTTCGTGGGGGTAGGGGGTTGTTCGATATTTAGTAACAGACAAATTTCTTTTACTAGTTCTCTGTTGGACCCTGGTCCTCTGTCGGATTTTAATGTTTTGAATTGGCCGCATTTAAGTATTACCTCTTTTGTTAATATTTTAGCAATTGACTTTGTCCTACTATATCTATACTTAGTGTTTCAAAAGATGTGGACGGTGTACCCGTTATTCTGAGAGATTCTTTTGTGTGTTTGGTTTATTTACTTGTTTGGGAAATGTGGCATTGTTTTATGTTATTTTTTATCATTTTAAACATATTACGCCAGATGTATTTTTGGCTTAGTTTTTGGAATGTTTTCCTTACCCCGCAATGTCCTGAGTGTGGTCAAGTGTGATATTCCTCAATTAATTTGCACTTTTTTTTATCATCAAATATTCTTTGTCTTTCTTTATATATTTACGCGGTTCCTTTTAATATTGTTGAAATTTTCTTTTAATATCTCTTTGGATATGTGTTTAAAGTCATCGAAATGGTCTGGATATTCTGGATATTGCATCAAATACGTGTGAAGTTTAATTCTTTACCATTCTCAATTATAATATCTTTTACACCGCTTTCGAACTTAAATTTTAATTTCCTTGTGTTCTTAATGTCATTTATTGACGTGCATTCCCACATATTTAGTTGTTTATTGTTTGTGTTTTCTCTTGCCGATTTGCTTCTGGTAATGACTAACGTCGTCTTTATACGTTCTTGGTCTTCTTCTTTGGATATTGGAATCATCTCTTTTAATATATTAGAATTTATATTTATCCTCGATAAGGCGTCAGCGTTAGTGTTGCTTGTTTATAAATTATGTCAAAATTGTAGTCCGATACTTCTATTCTTATTCTGGGTAATTTTGAGGTGGGGTTTTTGTGGGAGAATAGTGATACCAGTGGTCTGTGATCAGTTATCACTGTGAATTTTTTGCCGAATAACTAGGGTCTGAAATGTGTTATTCCAAAGTAGATTGCGAGTAGTTCTTTTTCTACAATTGGTTTGTTTTTTCATGTTTTTTTAGGGATTTGCTTACGCATGCGATAAATAAGTCTCTCACCTATTTCTCCTTGGAATAGTGCTGCTCCTAAGGCGTAATTTAATGCATCAGTTGTTAAAATGAAGGGTTTATTGAAGTTTGGATATTGTAATAGGGGTGGGAACCTTGGTTTTTTTTGAGTTCTAGGAATGTTCGATTACGTTGGTTTGTCCATTCGAAGTCTTTTCCCTTTTTCAGGAAATCGTCAGTCGTTGTGCTGTGTTAGCAAAGTCTTTTATATAATTTCTATAATAGTTGCAGAATGCTACAAATCTTCTTACTTCGTCCGTATTCTTGGGTTCGGGGTAGCTATTAATTGTTTAGTACTCGGCGGGATCTGGTTTTATGCCGTCGGGTGTTATTAGATGTCCTAGATAGGTTACTTCTGGTTGCAGGAAGTTTTATTTGGATGGGTTGAGTTTTAGGTTGTGTTTGGTAACTCTTTCTAGTACTTTCGTTAGGTTTCTGTTGTGATGCTCAAAGCTACATCTGTGTATTATTATGTCGTCTACGTATAAAAATGCTTCGGTGTCTAGTCCTGATAAAGTTATGGTTAGCATTTTTTGGAAACTGTTGGACGACATTTTTAGTCGAATGGAAGTCTCGTGTACTCATAATGTCCGTTTGGTGTTGAAAAGGCGGTTAACGGTCGCGGGGTTTTGTTAAGCTTTATTTGATGAAATGAATTTGTCATTTTCAAGGTGGAGATATATTTTCCTCGTCCTAGTCTGTCTAGGATGTCTTCTAATCTTGTGAGGGGGAATTTGTCGTTTATTATGTTCTCGTTTAGTTTTCTGTAGTCAACTACTAGCCGCCATTTCTTTAAGTCTGTCTTTTTGTTTTTAGGGTACTAGTAAAAGTGGTGAGTTATAGGGGCTAACTGAGGGTTTTATAATGTTTCGTTGTAATAATTCTTTCACTTAGGTATGTATGATGTCGGTTTGTGTGTGGGGTAATTTTTAGTTTTTTATGTATACTGGTGTGTTGTCGTTTGTTTCTATATTTTGTGTGTAAAAATTATTTGCAATTATTTCATTTTCTAGATGGAATACTGTTTGAAATTTTTTGAAGATTTTCATGAGTTCTTGTTTTTGAGAGTTGTTAACTGTGTCTAGTTTTATAGATTGTAATATTTTTTGAAATCGTTGTTAATTATTTTGAGAGTAAATATTGGTGTTTTGTATGATTTGGTAGATGTTGAGTGGTTCGGTGTTGAAATGTAGTTGTTGTATTGTGATTTCTTTATCTAGTGTATTCAATATTTTAATGTGTTTTTGACCGTTTTTTAGTATTATTGAATTGGCTAAAAATATTCCTTTTGTATTTCTTCATTTAACACTAAAGTATCACTGTCTATTTTGATACCTATGGGGACTATAACTTCGCATCTTGGAGGGAGAAATATGTTGCTTCTGTTAAGTATTTCATCGCATATGGGGAGCTGAATTTGGTCATCGTGTGTATTAATTGTAAGAGAGACATTTTCATAATTTATGTTACATGCATACTTGTGTAGGAAATCTCTTTCTATAACTCCATCGGTTTTTATTGGGAAGTTCTGGTCTATTAATTGTACTTTATGTTAAGTGGTTCCGTTTCTTAGATTTATATTTAAATGTATGGTTCCCAATGTTTCTATACATTCATTGATTGTTCCTGTTAAGTTAATACATTCTGAGTTGTTTAGTGGGTACTGTTCCAAAAGCTGTGCGTTGCAGAAGCTGACGTCTGCTCCTGTGTCTAATAGAAATTATATTCCTGATTTTGTTGCATTTTGGATATTTAGTAGTATATAGTTGGATAATTTTGAGATAGAGAAGACGTGGGAGTTCGCTTGGTTTAGGTGTTCAGTGGAAGCATGGTTTAAGTGTTTGGTGGATGCCTGATTTAAATGTTTGGTGGTTACCTGCTTTAAGTGTTTGGTCCCGAATTCAGGGGCATCGTCAAGGAATCCGGGTGAAATCCGTCTGGTTTTCTATGGCGTGTACTTGGTTGTTGTTTCTCTGATTTCTGTTGTTATTGTTATTTTGATTTCGATAGTTGAAATTCCTATTATTGTAGTTGTAGTTTTTGGGATTGGGATTACTATTATTGTTTCTATTAAAATTGTTGTTATAATTTTTATAATAATTCCTATTTTGATTATTGTACCTTTGATTGTTTTTATAGGATTATTATTGTGATATTGATTTCTGTTGTTTTGGTTAGTGTACGTTTGTTGTATTATTATTGTGATATTGATTACTGTAGTTTTTGTTAGTGTATGTTTGTTGTTGTTATGGCGATTATGTGAATTTTTCTTTTGATAATTTATTCTCATTACCTGTGAATTTGTTTCGGTCGCACTTTCGTATTACAGCGCAATATTAATTGCTTCGAAAAACGTTTTTGGCTGGGCCGCGAAGATAGTGGGCTTAATGTAGTCGTCGAGATTTCTAAATATGGTTAAGGCGGACGTATCGTTGATATTGGTAAAGACAGATTTTTGTTCGTTAATGGGGTTGAGACCTAGCTCTTTGATTTGAAGATTATTTAGATCTGCTATTATGTTAAATATTTTGTCTTTGAAACCTGTGATAGTACCTTTTTGTGTTGTTTGGTTTAATATTGAATATAGTTGTAGTATGGTTTGATTTGATCTATATATATCTTCAAGTTTGGTTTTTAATTCTTGTAGTGTTGTTGCGATACAAATTCCAAGGGCGGTTTGAACATTTGTGGACAGTTTGGAGTAGAAGGTGTATTCTATCAGTAGTGTTTTGGCTTCTTCTTTTAAGGTTCTATTTGAACAACTTTTACGAAGCAGTTGATATCTTTATAATTGCCAGTAAATGTGGATATGGAATTGGAGGCTGTTTCTAGGTAGAAATACATTTTGGGTTGTATTATACTATCTATTTTGCTGGGGTTTATGTCTTCTAGAGATTCTTTGGTTGCTTCAATTTCTACTAATTCTTTGCTGTTTTGTATTTTTGCTTAAATATTTGTATTTTGTTTAATAAATCTGGTTGTTCTGGTCTTACATTAGTTTCTAATATAGTATAGACTCTTCTTCTATAATTTTCTAATTCTTCTAACTTGCTTTCAATTGTTTATTTCTTAAAGGTTCTGCTGCCTAGTTTTTTGAGGTTAGAAATTATCCTATCTATGGAGATATTAATTTAATCTATCTTTTCCATTAAAGAAGTAACAAAAAAATTTTTTTTTCAATTTATATATTTAAGTTTTCAATATTCTGTGTCTATGTTTGTATGCTTATATAACTATATCCCCTTATTAATATAAATCTTTTTTATATATTTTTCATATATTCTTTGATATTCTTTCTATTCTTCAAGCAATATTCATCTTTATTGTAATATATTCTTTCTATATTCTTTATCTTCATTTTAATATTCTTCGTATCTATCTAATCTTCTTATTTTTAATTTATATAATTATATATTTTTCATATATTCTTTCTATTCATCTTTGTTTTAATATATTAATTCTATATACTTTATTTTCTAATTTTGGGTGGAGTTAATGTTGTTTTTGCCTGATTGGCACGCAACTGATGTCGATATACGCGTTCTTTGATTACGTCTTGGTAATCAATAGTTTTGACGTCGTCACCAAAAAGTAGTGGATGGGCGTGTTCGAAATCGAATGGTGTGAAAGAGGATGTTCCTTGTTCTGCCTCGTATGTGGGAATGTTGTCCTCGGAAGGGATCATTTTGTCGGCGGGTTTATAGGAGGTGTGTAATATTAAATGCTTCGCATGTTGGCAGGATCAGCACTTGGCAGAATCGTGTTGGAAAAGAAATCCTTTGGAAGAGTGGTAGGTTACTGCACGATCGGTTGCAGGATTAATTTTTGCTGCCTCAGAAAAATCAAGGCAGGTTACTGCGTGGTTTTCAGGATCGCCATGTAATAAATTTAAAGAGACGTTTGGTGTGTATAAATATTTTATTATAGAAAGATTCCCTATGAATCTTGGCCTAGTATGGCCAAGTGTTGTTCGTGCAATGTTGTGTTCATTTGGAGTTGTAGAATATTTCCGTATGTGTCCTTTCACATCGGAGTCTTTAGTGTTCGTGTATAGTAAATTTTCTACATTGCTCGGCTTCAATGCCCCAAGTCAACCTGCCTCTTGAAAATGCCAATTGAGTTCGGCAGGAGGCAGTCCCTTTCTATGATACTAGGCGGATGGAACGCCTTTTATTATGCTCTCGGATTGATACGCTTGTTTGAATTGCATTTAGCTAATTCCCTTTATTTAATTTTTATCGGGATATTTGTACATAACTTACTACACTAAATTATGCTAATATCAACGAAATAATAATTGTTTTAAATGGGACGCCTGGCATCATATTGCATTACGAAATGCAATACTTAGCCAGGTGAAGTGCGACATAATTTTTATTTTTCTTTTAGCAAAAGAATTATGCGGAATTTGCATAATTCTGTCATACTTCAAAGTGGGTGCATATGACGATATGCGATCACATTACAACATCGATGTTTTGCATGTCAAAGCCAACAATTTGCGTTTACACACATCGTAACGCGATTTAAATGTTCATCTACATTTAAATACATACAATCATTTTCATTCTGTTATTATGTACACCCGTACCGCATAACGGAATCATTGTATTCAGCTCTTAATTCGTCGGACGGTCGGTGGCCTCACTACGGTAAGTTTATATCTGATCCTAATAAGCTTAAAACCTTTACTCTTAAGCATAGGCAATTTACTATTGCCTAGCACCAGTAGTTCACGGGATTTTGCGAAGATTTATTTTGAGCCAACCCCCAAGATAATTATGCAATAAAGTCACGTCTGTATTATAAACTTATCAGCCTTACTACGCTAAATGCATCATATTTTCGTGAAGATTATGTTCTACAGATTATTATCGTTAATTATGAGATTTCTGCATTTCATTGCATTTCTATATAAATAGTGAATCGTCCAGTACTAGCTATTCAAAATAATTTTCAATTCATTTTGATAGAGGGCTCATTTTCATGCAAAAAAGGGCGGTATGTCTTCAGTTCTCAGCGATAATCAATGTACATTTCCCACATCGATATGGGGCATATAATTTAGTTGCGGAAGTTCTGTTCTCGCTTTAAATATTGTTGCTGACAATAGTTTTTTAACGGCTCTTGTATGACCAAAGGCGAGAGCCCATTTTTTCGAAAAGGAGCAAAGAATGCTATAATCATTGAACCACTCCTTTGTTGATCTCCTTTACACCTTCGTCTGAAGCCAAAAGACTGCTTTGGTGTGTATGTGCGGCAACAAGTGATTGCATATAGCATATGCCGTAAATATTCATAACTAATTTAAATGCTGAATATTGAAAAGCTGCTAAAAGGGTACTATGACATTTTAGAGTCCGCATATTATATTGAGATTTCGAAAAGTCATGTACCGATAGCTTAAGAGCACAAAAATTTGCTACAAGTACGGGATACCTTCCACGTCCTAAACATATGCATACCAGACGATCACTTCAACTTCAAAAATCTACGGGAGGGCTAAGCGTTTATGACGCTGTTGGAAGGTAGGGATTACAAGTGATATCCCTGTTTATCTCAGCTCACATTACAAGATAAAAAGGAAAGAAAAATAGGTAAAAGAAGATATAAACGAATATGTGTGTGCCTGTTGTGTGCTAAGTTTACGTCCGTTTCACCTCTGGTGTCGATCTCCTGGTCGTTCTCATTAACATTGCTTTCCATCAGCGTATTTGTGTCATCACGTTCGTGATCACGCAGCTGTTCGGGGTTTCTTAATTCACGCATTTGTGATGTAGGCCAACTATTTACCAATTCCAGTTAAATGCAAAACGACTAAATTCAATGGATTCGGCTATTCAAAAACCATGTTCATGTAAGCCAATTACCGAGCTGTTAGCCAACTGCGTCCGAAAAGACATATGCTGGCGTTCATGAGAACTTAGTAGTAGTACTTTTTATAAAAGCAAATTCTGTAATGGAATGTAATTTCTTGCAAATGAGTTTGTCATCCCCTTCTGCTATAACGTAGCTGGTCGATTATTTTCCTCCCCCGATTTGCTTGTCAACGAAAGCGACTGAACCACGTTACTTTCAGTACTCTAATAGGACTAGTGACGAACAATACTTGTTAAACGCCCATCAAACACTTTATCCGGTTCATGACACAATAGCTTACTTTAGCACAGCTCTTATAAGGGTATATGAACACCATCAACTTTTATATTAATTATAGCGCTGCCCAAAAATGTTTGGAACTAGTTTATGGAAATTTAACTAACAGAGATTTTTTTAAAATAATTTTTATTGCACTCCTTGTTTTCTTTATTTCTTTTTATCATTATTTGCATGGTTTGATAATTTATGATATATAATAAGTGCTTTTTCTTGTAATTAGCTCGGAAGTGAAATCATAAAATTGAGAATTCAATTTTTTTAAATTTTGTTACTCATTATGAATTCCATTTTTTTATAGTTTTATTAAATTTAAAATTTTTCGTCTATCGTAAGTACTATGACCAGATTATCCACAATGAATAATCGATATGAGCAGCAAGACAACCTCTGAGTTTCGTAAGGCGGCATTAAACAATTGACTAACCAAATTAAAACTACCTCACTCTTTGTAGGTGCCCATTTCTTAGGATCAACGCTTCTTTCCTTCCATTATTTTGTTCTTTTCCAACGTTGTGCATATTGGCTACAAGTTACACAAAGCAAAGTCGACTTGCTTGCTCCGTCAACCAATCTATTTTTAATATTATCCAATGACAACAGAAAACAGATAAAAAGGTACTGACAAACGTTTATTATGTATATTTTACTTTACTTTAATAAATACCATAAACATATCGCAAACATGGCGTAAGATTCTCTTCAACCTGACAATTTAGAGTGGTAGCGATTGTGTATCATTTCATTTATTAGTTTGTGAATTTGAACTTTGCATATTTGCTTTTCAAGGGCTGATCTAGAAATATAGAACACAATAATCCGTATATGTTATTTCAAATATCTGACTGTAATGGTTTTTTATTATTGTTGCTTAGTTAACATGTTGCATAAAAAATTTTAGTAAAATTTGATAGCTGAACTACTTTTAAATTAGTATGAAGTATTTTTAATCGCGTTTAGTGAAATTTTCTTCAGCAAAAGAGAAATGGAATATTTAAAAAGAGAGACTAGACATTTATTTTTGTGAAATAAATTGTCAAGAAGATAATGTCAAAAAAGCCATATTTCTTAAATCAATATTTACGCATTATTACGACGCATTTGAAAGGTAATGATGATCGAATTGAAGATCTCATTTTGTGCTAATATTGTTAACAATCATGTTTATTCCGTGAATAAACTGTCTTAATAAATACCACGCCCAGCAAAAAAGCGACAATGGGAAGAAATCACACCTGGAATATAAATTATGCAAACACTGCGGTTGGAAGAGCCATGATCAGCAAAACTGCAAGTTCAGGAATATTACACGCCATATCTGTCGTAAAATAGTCCAAATTGCCTCGGTTTGTCGGTCGAAATTAGTAGGTAAAAAGGCTCAACATTTTGTTAATAGCGAATCACAGATAAATATCTAGGTAATTTGCCCACAGTACCAGTAGAAGTTGACTGTGTTGATGGTACAGCAGCCCGTGATACGGGCGTAATAAATATATATAGGCAAACGTCGAAGCGACTTTCAGCTCGCACGAAAAAGAATTTTTTTTTGCTTTGCTCATTAACGCCCTGTCCGGATAATAGTATGTATATAGGGGGAACGACGGATATGCGTTTGCCCTCACCGAGCACATGTTTTCGCTCCCGAACGCACACACGGACCTTCCCTGCCGGCTCACTTCACTAACACATGTCCACCGTTCCCTCCCATGCATAACTTTTGCCTTTTCCCGTCGCGGTCAAATAACAAAATATATTCTTCATATCTAAAAACAATTCAAAATCCAACTCTATTTTCCGAGAAAAAGAAATTGTTCGTAAGAAAACACGAACAAAAAAACAAGACCACATACGTATCTTTTCTCTTATACACCCTCATATTACGTTCTAAAAATATGTCCTAATATAAATCCTACCTTTATTATGTACACCCTAATAAACAAAGGAAACAACGGTTCCATCAAGAATATACATTAATTATGATGCTGATTACAACATAAACGTGCAGAGAAATGCATAGACAAATTTCCAGGAAGAAAAAAAAAATGAAGTGCCCACTAGGCGGTGCGACTATTTCATCATATTGCCTTTCAAATCACCCGAACGTTTAATAATCCTGCCCCATTTGTATTCTTATTGTTAGTTTTGCGTTTTGTATAAATATCCTGCTGAAGATGGAAAAAGAATTAGTGTTACGGTACATTATAAACGACAAAAAAGCCAAAATTATATTTTATTTATTACTTTAAGACCATACTTAAAAGCGTTTATCGATGAAAACTGGACAATGAAAATCAGGGGGCTTTCAGGCAATGCTTGAAGATAAGTTCGCCAACATTTTTGTCCTATATAAGCAGAGTTTTCACTTAACTTTCAATTTAAAAAAGTTTTAAATATTTAAAAAAATGGAATCAATAAACAATACAACCTTTCCGGCATCAACACCAATATTGTCATCAATAAATACAAGGCGAAAATCAACATAGGGCGTGAATGACGAATTCCAGGTAACAATACACTCCGTCATCTTTGTACCTTCCCAAAGTCCGGAAGTTATTTTGATTTCCGACGACAACGACAAACATCTTGAAGATCTTTTATCAACACAACCTAGTAAATATTCTCGAACGTCGTCGAGCCAAATTTCTTAAAGGTCGGAGGTAAATTGGGTTTCTCAATCAGGCTTCATAGAGAATAACCAAATGTGGTAATTCATTTAAAGTAGGACTCCAGATTACGACCCTGGGAGTTGCAAGCATATTCGAACGAAGACGTAAACTTTGACAATTATTTCAATCATGTTTTCGAACAACGAAATTGTGAACATTTATTTATCCCTAATAGCAACGGACTACCAGTATTTTTTAAATGATAGTTTCAATAGTGAAATTCTTGAAACTAATTTGGAGGAGTTAATAAAATAAAGAATTAAATAAATACAATTAGAAACATTTTTAATTTATTTTTCTGGTAGCCAGGGCTATAGCAATATGAATGTAAGCTGCATTTAATCTATAAAAATGTATTGTAAGCTGAATTTGCATCAGTTTCTTTAAACTCTTATTGATTGCAAAAGTAAATACATACCCAATAAGTTAAATTAATTCTCCTTAAGAGTCCTCTCTGCAGACTTTTAATGACGCCTGGAAAACATAAGGACAAGGCTATACACGGATTGACGAGTTATCAATTAGCACAGCCTAAGAAATAGTTCAATGTACGGCAAAAGCAATACGATTTGAAGAGAAAATTACCGTTTATTTAGAATTACCTGAGGGGGACTTACTGTGGATATTTCTTTCAAAGCGCCTTAGTCAAGCATTCCCATTCAAAAACCCGTTTAAAAGGTTGAAAGAAAATAATATCCAATATGTTGTCTTTCGAGGAAGAGATAAATCTATAGCTGAAGCAACTATTTTTGAGTTTACTCAAAACGAAAATAAAACATTTGGTGCCTAAATTGAAAATTGAACTTATATATCATTAAATATTTTTTTTTACATAGTTTGAATATTTTCATTAAAGCTGTAGCCAGTTTTATTAAATTGTTTGAGATAAGCTTTTAAACTCTTTCGTTGACTTTTGTATAAACTACAAAGGAAGGCATAATTTCCGGATGTGCTTAAAAAGTATCCTTGAAGCTGCTGCTTGTTATATGTATACGTGTCGTAGTTTCTATTAAAAAAGTTGCAAAATTCTTTTTTCAATTGTTATTAACCATAGGAATCAAAATATTTCGTTCCTGTCTTCGAATTGAAGTAAAAAGCAACTCAATGTTCTCCTGTATGCTTAGATTACTTTGTATTTGCTATTATAGGAGCAGGTTCAAATCTTATTTTCCGAGGTGAATTATTCGCTGGGAAAACACCTTGAAGTACCTCTTTCTACAGAGAATTCTTTGTTGTTTTTGTCTAGTAACCATTTTAAAACTTAACTTTCACACTTCTTTATCTCTAACATTGTTACAGCTGATGATAATGAACAAACAAATTTGCTTCAATGCGTATGTTCCTTTCTCTCAAAACTTCAGCACACTAATCGCTAATCCAATGATGAACAGAAAGGTCAAACGCTAGTATTAAACAGCTATCATAAAAAATTTCTTAATTATACGAAGACCGCGATCTGGAGTGATTCGCAAATAAAAATGCCCGCACTTGAAACGATCCATTGTTCGATCAGCTGAATAATCGCAATTGTAAACCATATAACGAGCTAAAAATTTTTTAAGTTGTCCTATGACGATATTATCTAATGATAAAGTATGGTTTCCAGGGTACAGAGTAAATGTTCTATTTCTGAACTTCTACTTTGTTAAATGGATACAAAACTGTTTTACGTAATATTTCATGATGAGCAGCCAGTATTCCAGGATTAATAGTTATATGATTCATTAAAAATTGTACTTGCAATATTTTAGGCTGCATGTCCTTATTAGAAGAATAGAGGATTAGTTAAAATGATGATTTTTCCAAACTAAATTAAGTGCCCTAATCAACATTATTTAGTAAGAGTGTCACGCTCTTAGCTCCTTTCGGCCGGTAGAGCATATAAATATATATATATATATATATTTTTTTTTTTTTTGACCTGGGGTTTGGCTCTCGGAGCCTCCTGACAAAGAAAAATAAAAATAAACTAAAAGAACGAAAAGGTCCGGTCGGTTGTCTGCTGTCCGTCTGTCACCAGTGAGTCAGTCGGTCATCGTCTAGCCTCGGCCCTACATAGCCACCATATGCACGCCCCTACGTCTCAGCCACAGCGGTGGCAGCTCGCGCTTAGCCACTCATTTGAAACAACAAAATTAAATAGCCTAAAAGTAACTTACAGTACAAGCATCGGCGTCGGTGCAGTGTCGGCCGCGGTAGCTGCTACATCGACAATCTTCAACTCCAGGACGCAGGATGTTCCGGCTCACTTCTTAAAAGTGTCTGACGTTCTTCTGGCGCTAGATGTATGCCTAGAGCCAGACCACCAGTTGTAGCACTCAAAACAGTTATTGTAGCGGTACCTTTTAAACAATTTGCTCTTCTGATCAGTGGAACTATTGTTTGTAGTATGTGCTAGTATAGTAACAATAGCAGAAAACGTTTTATAATTTGAAGGATATTTAAAAAGTGTTCCTTTTTTTTCTTTTTTCCGTTTCGGTTTTAAAATAATTTGTTGTTTATGGTTGCGATATCGTTGTTTTTGTTGTAGTTTCCAAAAATTCTTTTATACATTTTTTCCCTCTCGTTTTTTTTTGTTTTAAAATGGAAAAAGGCCTAGGAGGGATTGATTCGATTTTTACGATATTTGGACTAAAAGTTTATTTAATTATTCAAAATTTTCCTTTTCTTTTCCTTTATGTCAAGCCGTCTTCTTTTTAACGAATGTTAGTCATATTAATACATTATTCTTCCTTAGAGAAATATCATGAAAACTCCGCTAAACTTAATCACATTATTAAATTACTCTTCCTTAGAGAAATGTCTATAGAAATTGAATAAAATTTCTCCGCGGATTTACATTGTGCGATCACAACCAATTCAATTCTCGGCTCAAACTCCACTCCTCGCTATCTTGAAATTAAAAAGCAGACAGACTTCTCTTTCTTACTCAATTTCCCTCTTCTTCTTCCTGTTGCTCTCTCTATAACGGCTTGCCGCTACTCTCACAAGAGCAAGCATAGATCCCGCAAAATCATACGATTTTGCCTATGCTTGCAAGAGCAAAAGGAAAAAAAGGAGTACCGCAAAATCATACGATTTTGCCTGTACTTGCAAAAGCAAGCAAAGGTACCGCAAAATCATACGATTTTGCCTGTACTTGTAAGTAAGGAGATCAAAAAGAAAAAAAAAAATAAACACATATACCGCAAGATCATGCGATTTACTTGCGGTACCACAAAATCGCATGATTTTGTCTAACGGCATGCCGTTATTGCGCCGCTTGCGGTTGACACAGACCGACAGACACCCTACCCGAGGTTTGTTCGCGGCCGTTACAAGAGTTTAGATTGATTAACAATATTTCCATGCATCTTTCCAAAGAATTCAACTGTATTACTCTTACTGAAGAGCTCAGTTAATTGTTTTTTACCATCATTAAAGGCTTCACCAGTGTAGTAGACTGGATACCATCCAGAACATGATGAAGGTGTTCAACCAGTGTCAGTGACGTAATTAAATAAAGTTTGTATGTATGACCCATATTGATAATTGTTGCCACTTTGCGAAACCAGGGCTTTACTTAAGTATACGGAAACGCTTCGAAACATTGGATATAAAAGATTATTAACAACGCTACACTTATAGTCGGTAACATCAGAATTATCTTTATTACTCCACTGAACGGTCAACTTTAAGTAAACGCTGCAAAGGTCCCAATATGTACCTTTGCTACCAAGGCGGAGTAATTCTATTTAGGGTTGTTTAAGGGTTGAATGGATTATGTGAGACTTCTTTTGTATTTCAAATGCTGCTTTGCCTATAACGAGATACAAATAAATCTAGTTCGCTCTTCATACATTTTATATGAATGCTTATAGTTCCTTAGCAAGTATATAATTTACTTTCTCACGTAGATTGATATTTTTCGTAAATTCGTAAGATGCCAAACCGTTTTAGAACTTTCACTACTATCTTAGATTAATATGCAAATTTGCTATGGTTGGTTTACATATCCTCACCGACAAGAGTCCCTTTGTACAACGGAAAGTCGAAGATCAGACATCCATCTAGTTGAAGTAACTCGTGGATCCTTTCTCGGTTTCACATCGGAATGCTAAACCCTATTACAACGTAGATAGTATCATTATTGATGGTTCGACGAGCAAGAACCCAGAAAATTGTTAAATAGCACCACAAGAGACGAAACGAAGAATGATGTTCAAAATAAGAAAGAATGAAAAAACTTTGATTCGATAGGATGTCAAAAACCTATAGCCGAATTAATTGGCAACTTTTAGCGCTATATTATCTCAGACAGCCTGAAAAGCGAAGCGTTTCGCTGGGTGCATGTCGTAATATCTTTTTGGTACAGCTTATCAGAGAATTTTGTGGATATATTGATGAACCATTTCAGCCTGTAATGCCTGCAGCACATGCTAGTGGTCGTTAACTATTTCACTTCATTACCAAATATCTTTCTCTCATTAAAGCAAGAAGCAAGTGCTATAGTCGACGTATTTATCAATAAATGTCTTACACGGTTTGAAACTGCCATAGAATTGGTATTAGATCCAGAAAGAAAATTCGAACCTATAATTTCGTGGCCAGAACTTTTCCTTTACACCTTTGCTTGAAATAGACAAAAGCTTTACTTAGGCCCCCTAATAGTAGAAGAAAAATTTGTCGACCATTAAAAAGATGGAATTACATTGCTACTACTCTAAATTATTATTGTGAGCCAAACTGGGTTATCGGTGGACACAAACCATTGCCATGGACTCGAACGTCGAGAATCAAGAAAAATAAGTTTATGCAATTTTCATTGAAAATTTTTGACGAACACAGAATCTAAAAATCGTCATTTTGAATTCAAGGCTGAAAGACCCAAAAGACATTTTCCAGATCCTAGATCGTTCCCCATTTCAGGTTCACAATGCTTTTTTCAGGCATACTAGCATAAGCTTACTTTGAACTAAAAGTTAATGCACTATACTATACAGAGTTTGCATAGCGGATATGAATAAGCTGGTCAAAAAGATTGGCTTGCGCTTGTTGGTAAGATTGGCAATACCAACTTTTAGAAGTCAAACGTATATCCGGTGTCTGAGGTTTACCTTTTATTTTCCCTACGATAGTTGCATGCAAATTTTTCGCGGGCAGTTTTCCATAGTTTCTTATTATTGTTGTAAATAGTGAAGTAAGAACTAACAGAGTTATACTTGGCAACAATCTGAACATCGAAAATCAGTACACCACAATCGTTACGTTACGTTTTTTTAAATGATTTTCTCTGATTTCCTCTGACCCATTCTCTCTATCTATAACGTTATCCATGGATAACAAATTACGTGCCCACTAGATGCAAAAATAGCTAGAGTAATTGCTTATATATTTTTCAAAAGCAAAGGAAAAAAATTCTATTCCGTTTGCTACTTACGTTATAGGCAAACTTTTCAGAGCAGTTCTGGCTCGGTTTGATGACACAACTCTATATATGACGCATAATTCAAGGAGCTCTAATAATACTTCTTAAGCAATAAAATTTTGTTATTATATACTCATCCCGCTCCAATTACACAATCGAATTACAGATAAGGTATTTCTAATTTCGCCCACTTTGCTATTAAATGTTCTTATCAAAATAAAGTTCTTACAGTCAGAGCAGGATTCATTGAAAAACTCAAGCCAGTATGTATATCAGAAGAGAGACATCTGTTTCTTTTTGAAATGAAAAAAAAATTCGTTGATCAGAAAAAAAACAGGAGTAAACTATTCATTTATAATGTAAAAGCTGAAATTTATGGTATAGTTTCGCATACTCCCACAGCCGAATACAAACACTTTTCGAATCATCATTCTCTTTTTGGTCCCTTTAAAAATTTTTTCCACTACATCGCCAAATTTAAACATAAATTACAAAATTTTGCTTATTGTAGTTTCTAGTAAAACAGTTTTTCAACGACGTCCGCCTTTTACACTTTTCAACTAACTATAGGAATTAAATTCAGCTGTTTGTAAACCTTGTGTTTTATATTGCACATCAATACTTCAAACGTTTTTTTGAATACTTCAATATGTATAGTTTAGTTTTTCGCTGTTCCCTTCTTCTGTTATCACAACGATATTATTTTAACAAAAATGAAATTTGCCAAAAATTTTCATCAACACAATAGCAACGCTAGCTATATATTCATTTACATGTAACTACGAACAAAAAATTGTATTTTGAGTGTCCGTGTGCCACTCAAAATATATTTATTATGTTTAGTTCAGTATTTACTTTCCCCCGACTTTACTTAACGTAAACAATAAAGAAAACTATTGTAAGTAAGACTATTCTACTCGGATGAACAGACTGTTTGATACCCTACACCATTTTGCTTACTACAGTCATTCACTCATTTCCGTAGTCATACATCAAAAATGAGGTTTTTTTTCATACAAAGGTATACTTTCCATGAAAGCCCGTATATTGGAGTGTAGCCAAAACATCACATGGCGTGATCCGAGTTAAGAAAATTTAGTTTACTACTTAAAAATTTTATTGTTATTCCGTTTCCGTCATAAAAAACTGGAAATCTTCTCCGCATACAAGACCTTGCTTTTCATGGTAACCCTTTCATATGTTAACCTCTATGTTTTTAAAATTTGGTCTACTATATTTTTACGTCAAATTGCTATTATGAACAAAACATTAATTAGGCCTTTTTGATTTATAAGGGTTGACATTTGCTAGGAATGCTTATATGCTGTGCCCTAGATAGTTCACTATTATGAACCAATTTCCGTTATGAAATATTGAAAATTACACTTTTTACCATACAAAGATTCATTTCGTGATAGGAGTCAACAAATTTCCCCCGCCGAACCAAATTTTTCATACCAATTTGAAATGTATTATTACTATTATGATGTTTATGATGTTTTAACGACTTTTCAAAGTAAGTCGTTTTAAACGGTCAAAAACCGATCCGAACCATTTTTAGTAGCGTTCGACCTTGGGCTAGCAAACACAGAGATGTCAAATCTCATCAAAATATCTCAACAATTGCGACTTATACGTTAAACAAAAATTAATGTGGTCAGACAGGCATTCGCGCAGGTAAGATTCAGAATCATTTTCCGAATCGATCGGGATAGTAAAAGTTGGGTCTATCGTAAGTCCGCACAAATATATATATACCCTGTACTACAAATGGCGTAGAGTATAAAAAGGGAATTTGATTAGCAGTGTTTCTGTAAAAACAATTGCGAAAGCACTTCAGCTCCGTTACATAACTATAAGCAGAGGTTTCAAATCCCGAAATTTACAGTTACTTCCTACCTATTTCTGCGCGATGCTATAGAAAATGACCTGATGTTATTGGAAAGGGATTAGAGAACACTCTGTCACAAAATGCAAAAAATAATGTGCAATGTGGTAAGTGTGACTTGGATCACTTAACTAACTGATGATAACCCCGCGAAATGCGTTGATTGTTTGCAAAATTATTCGGAAAACTGTAAGTATTGCTCCATATAGCAACTCTATTTCGCACAGATTAATAAAGAATAAGTGGTATATTCCTTTAATGAAGAAGAACGTCTTTTGTCTAATAGACAAGACGGATCACACGTAATATTGATGTGACTGGTAATAGTAATAATCTCCCTAATCAAGAATAAGCAGGTATATAAAAACCTATATCGTTTTAAAAATTAAAGATTTGATCAAAAAGCTAGTTGAAATAACAAATACTTTCATGAATATAATAATGCTTTTAGTCTCTCTTAGTTATACGGAATGGTAATGCCGAAATTTTCTTCGTTAAAATTATATCGAATTTCTTCTTATACTAGGGACTCATTTACGGAAATCGTTCTCATTTCAAAATCAATGGATAAAATTTAACCACCATTATTCATCTTAAGGGTAGAGTTTATTGCTGGCTCTGCGCTTTTTGTAAAATCTACCATCTACAAATCTACAAAGCTTTCAAAATCTTTAAAAAATAATTTTTGCAAGCTTCTTGAAATGAGATGCAACGGTTCTCACAATTCAATTGCCACAGTTTATTTTCCTCCCCAGTCATAATGCACGCGTAGGGGGTCCATGAGTCTATTTGTGCTATTGCCCCTACCAAAGGGGCATGTAAAACTGTTAATCCTTTTCCTTTTGCATTGTACTTCTGTTTTGCTATTACGAAGTTAAAAATGAGTTATAATAGCAAAAAAGAGAGGGAGAGAAAGAGTTATAAGAAGGTATAAATAAGTAAAAAGGTGATGTATAATTGGAGAAATGTGAAGTAGCCAGCAAAATAAAGAACAGGTGCTTACCGGGCGAGCAGAAAAGTTAATTGGACAGGCACAAGCAGTAGAATGATTCTGTTATGTTGAAGCATTCTACTGTGAAGACGCGTGAGAATAAACTTCCTAACGTATTAGTTTGGTTTTAGATTCAAATATTTAGAGCGAGAGAAGGCGGCAAATATTTGTTTGCTTTTTAAAAAGCATAACAATGTCCTAATATTTTAAGATGTTACATGTGTTAAAGTTTTAACTGACTTGTAGAGAGAGATTGTAAAATTTATGACATATGTATAAGACCGCTGAAGTCCAGTGTTTAAATTTTCAACTTTTTATTGCAGGAAAAGTTATTTATTATTCATACTTTTTTCCCATATTTTCCAGTTTTTCCATAAAAATGAATGTTAACTGTTCTGTTACAACATATTTTTAGCGATTAGTTCATATAAATGGTATCCTTTTTAAGCACTATATTCAATTTGCTTTTCCTGTCCTGTATGCCAAGTTTTTTGTTTTTTTATGCTCATATATGAACAAATAAAAGAAGATCCAGCATATAAATAGTTTTCTCTTAATCAAAACATTTCAAAATTTATTTAATTAATTATGTAAAGTTTTGCGCGAGGTATAACTTTTAAAATTGTTCCTACTTTCAAGAATGTTATGTTTATAATTTTCATCCCAGCATTCCTCTAAATTGTTCACCCAACCGCCTAAATTCAACTTCCTCCACCCAAACATCAGAACCAGAATCTTCATTAATCGCCTGGAGTGCTGCAGTATTCAAATGATCTCCTTCTCCTTTGCAAAGACCCAAATATTGCGCAGCACCGCACAAAGGATTGCATTTCTTTCCAGCTTCTTCGGCTGTAGCGGCTTCTTTGTTTTTGCTGCAAAATATACCAGCGACCTAGAGAAACATCCAAACACTGTAGTTAAATTTTGGAAATAGTGCATATCGTAATACTAACTTTTATACACACCAATGCATCTTTCCGCAATGTTCCTTGCTTCACAAGGGATTTCGTTGCATTGTTTTAGGCGAACATCGGTAAGATGCCATCAGCCAAGGCTCTAGAGCCACCAGCCATTACTTGAAAAAACAATTAGAAAGACTTAGCTTTTTAATCTTTTTTTGTTTCAATGCCTACCAAGCGGCCAAACATTGCTATCATGTCTCCTCCAATAGTTTTCCAGGTAAGCTTTTTCACCGGAGGGTCTCCACACATATGAATCTTGAGAAAATCCGGGAAATTTTAAATTGACTGCCGTTATTTTATATTAATGATCGCAAATCTAGAGAAATATTTATATTATGTAAAGAAGTTGCTAATACACATATATTAAGATTACTTACTGCCATTCCGTTTAGGCTGTGTCTGCCTACAAAAAGGTGGCGTAAATTTGTAGGAATGTAAAGCAAAATTCAGCGATACCAGCAAGGAAGCAGTTCTGGGAATCACTTGAATCTAACGACCGGAGAATTAACGGAAATTTTTAACAACAATAAGGTATGCATGCTAAACATGTGTATAACAAATATCCGTATCATAAATTATGTTTTTTTGGGTTGATTTTTTGAAACTCCTTCAAAGTTACGTAAAAAAATGGGGAAGTTAAAGTCCCAACGGTAAGACTTCACCTTTCCTAAATCTTTACGAGATTTTATGAGAATTGACAACTCACATAGTTTTCTGTGCATATAAATAAATAGAACAACAATATTATAGGTTTATACAATATAAAAAACTCTTAGTAATTTAAAAGCTGTTTGATCAATTTTATACTTCATATTACATCCTTACATAATGTTATATACAACTTCAGTTTATATGCTACATCATTTTCCAAAAACTTAAAAAAAGGCGCTAATGAATCAATTTAAAAGTTATTTTCCAAATTGTTTTACTAAAGGAAGACTATTGGAGAGTAATAGAAAAGTAAATGGACTTACGTAGTCCATTTTTCTCCTAGAAACCGAAAAGACTGATTACTTTGTTTAATTCTTTTTTTATTCCACTTAAATTAAAAAAGGTCTCTTATATATATAATCGGATATGTATATATAATCAGATATATATATAATCGGAAACACATCCAATAGGTAATAAGTTGAAGACTTCCAAAACGTCACAACCTAAAAACAGTGAAAGGGAAAGAAATGGGACAATAAATATTAGAAAACATTTCCACATCCCCCTATCAATGATGGTAGTCTTAATACACTCTTTAACGGTATGTAATTGCCCATCTGCGGTTTTCACAAAAGGCTTAATTATTTTATATGGTTTCTGCGAGTCAATAAAACTTTTAGCTAACGCACATCCTACGCAAATAACCGAAGCTTCTGAATCCAAGACACCTCTTCCCTTTTTACCAAGGAAATGATAGGTCGAATGACTTGTTTTTTTCTTCTTAAGGTAGAAATGAATTTAGCATGTATACGCTTTACATTGCACCAAAAGATGTCATTGCGCGTAACTCAGATTTATTTGTGAGCTTATCAAACTTTTTCTACTCGCAAATTTTGGTTATATAAATATGGAAGTATCTTATTGAGTCATATTTTAGTTATAACCACAACGTATTTAAGAAATCTGTATTACTATCTTCTGAACTTGATTTTAAGATCTCGTATATGGGTTGGGATTTGGTTTGCCTGCACAGAGAAGTGCATCACTTATTTTTTGGTTCAAAAAACTTAACATACCTAAGTTTCTACGTGTTAGAAGTATCACAGCCAGAATATAAATAATTTCTCTCTGCCAAACAATTTGGTGTATATGAAGCGATTGACGACAATTGTGATATTCTAAGGTAACCTCAGACATACATTTCTACTTTCCAATATTTTACTTGTTCCCATCCGCAACCTCGTCAATTAATATTTCTGAAACTCACTTGGAAAAACTGGGTTCAGACATGCCCAACTGAGGTAAAACGTCCAAATTCCAAATTCAACACATCGTCTTAAATCCTCGGCGTAAGTTTTCTCCTTAGGATTTTTGACTAAATTTGGTTCTGCTATTCGTTGATGTAGTTCATAAATTGAATCAGAAATTTCATCAAATTTTTTATTAGGCTGTTGTTTTCTACTATGAATTGACGCCATCACACCATGATGTGTCCGAGAAACTGCGTATCGCCTATTAAATCTCTGCTTATCTTATTGGAACACTTTGAAAGTTAAAAATACCAAAGTGTTAACTTTTGCTTATTATCATAAAATTTCTTTGTTGACTCAAAGCGTTCAATGGTGCAGTTTAGTGATTATCGACAATCTCATTTATCATGGAATGTAAAGCATCTTGGTGCCCGCTAAAATCTTTAGGGGAATCGCACAAAGCGTCACTATTAGGTATCAAAAGTTCACAAGTAAAAAATATCTTTTCAACAATGTGTGTGGGACTTGTCATAAACAAATGACCTTCGCAAAACGGTTCTACATTGCTGATATTTGCAAATTTTGTAAAACAAAATTTTTTGATGTTACCCTCATAATTACATAATTTAAAAGTTTAATCCATGAAATTTCGTAAATAATATAAAACAAATAAAATATATAAGGCACAATACATCTAGCAGAGGAAAAGTTAAAGCAGTTATAAAGAATGTGCTTTATAGTTAAAATTTGTAAACAATTGTACATTAGATAATGAGCTTAGTAGTGTTAATAAAGTAATATATTGAATTGATATTCTGTTCTGAAGCTGATTGTAGAATATTCAAAGGGTTAATTGTTCCAAATGCAATACTTCTAGCCAAGGAAAAGTTAAGGCAGTCACAGAGAATGTGCTTTATAGTAAGACTTTGTCCACAACAGCAGATTGGGGAAGAAGACTTCTTCACAGATCCATTGGTGAGTTGCAATTGTATGACCAAGGCGAATTCTCGAGAATGTTTAGATCTTGGTTTTCTCAACATTTGTTGGATATAGAGGGGGAGTTAATTGAGGGTTAATGCAAGAGTAGTGTTGATGATGGTATTGTAAATTTCCTTCTGCAATTTTCTCTTTAACTTTTCTTCCAATGTATCTTTGAAGATCCAACTTTTCCATGACATCATCCATAATTAGAGGAGCAGAAGCAGCATACTTCGCCGCTCGATCAGCTTGCCTATTTCCTAATATACCAATATGATTTGGTACCCAAAGCATTTTAACTTTGCCGTCGCATGTTGTGATATGATATTCCTTAATTTGTTGATAGTGCACCATCTCGAGGTCGAACGATTCCAAATAATTTTTTAATATAGGCAAACTATCAGTAAAAATGACAGTTATGAGTTTATCTTTATGAGGAAGGTCCGTAGTGTGGCTACAGTTGGGAGAGTGGAAGCACTTTCGTTAAATATGTGATTAAGAAAAACCTGCCCTAAAAGTTTTTATCACGGCACAGGCAGGTGGCAGACCGAAGGATTTAGGGTCATCTCTATATGAAAGATTTCAACCGTTATTCTCCAGGTTTCGGGTTTTTTCTACAATTATATTCCTGAAAACGTGATTTGGAGTGTCTTGTTTCTTGTACAGAGACAGCGAAATGTCAAAAGGGTAGTTTTTCAAAACCCATGAAGGTTTAAGGCCAAAATGGCCGAAAATTTTTACGGGAATATTCAATTCCTTTACAACATACAAAATAGTCAATTGCAAATGGTGATTTAGGAATTTTCTTCGCAAAAATCTTTGTCACATTTTCACCAAGAATAGATTTGTTTGAATTAAGTAGCTTGTTGACAATTTCAGCTTTTAATTCATAAACTGTTTTTTCTAAAGCTATGAGACCGGTGTCAATTATTATGTGGTTGATTGGCGTCGTACGAAAAGCATAACAAATGGTTCTAAGAGCTTGGTGATAGACCGGTTTAAAAGTTTTGACATTAGATTAGCAGCTACTGCCATAAATTATTAAAGCATAATCAATCTTTCATAAAACAAGCATTTTGGTAAGATAAGCAATAGGGTATATGTACCCATGGCTTTCCCAAGTAAGGTATTGTACGAAATTGATCCTTGTTAAAATAGAATTTTTTAACCGAAGTGGTGGTGTGGTTTCCAAATAACATTTTGTGCTGGTAAGTCATTAATACACATCAGTCCTCAGATATGCCGCATCAGATATATGCTTTCGACAAATGTGCATTTTTTTCTTTTTGTATTGACATTTTAGCGCACGACGTATTTGCCCACGTGAAGACCTCTGGTACAATAGATTCGACAATATTGATTGCCTTCGTGCTGTCTTTTTCTTTAGTTAAAATGTATACATCGTCCGAGTGGAAACAATCTTCGATTCTCTGAATATGGCAAAAAATTTGACTAATTTCTTTGAAAGCGATCTGAGAATGCAAAACAGAAAGAGAAGATCTTGGTGGAATGCCTAATGGAAAAGAATCTAATTTTAAACCGCCGATGCTACATAAATGATTTGATATAGTTGAAGAACTTGTGTCTAGCATTCCACGATTTCATGAGTCTTAAATTAATATGAAGACCAATTCTAACAAATGCTTTCTCGAAATCAATTGAAAGAATTAATACATGGTTCCTTTCAGAAATTGCTTTAGTTTGGAAATAATAAATATATAAACGCGTCGATGCAGCGTCTACCTCGCTTGAAACCACCTTGTTGTTTTGTAATCAGGTTTTTGGACTCAAGAAACGAACATAATCTAGATGCTATAATCTTTTTCAATACTTTTGAGAAGCAACATAGAAGTGAGATTGCACGATAGTCCGGAACGATGGAGATATTTTTAGAACAACTGGCGCTCACTGTCGCACTGATCATTTGGTATGAGATTCGATCTAGACGAGGTGTCCTTCGATTTGGAGAGATAACTTTCAAGTTCTAAGGTAGATATACAATATTCCAGGAACATTGCATATCTGTGAATTGCATTCGAAAGATAAATTGGAGTTCAGAAGGCTCTAACCGCTCAAGTTGCACGGTAGATTTTCCCTTCTTTCTATGAACAAGTTCTGAACCAATATACCTTTCGACCAAAATTGCTTGCCTACCAGACAATCAGACAAACATAAAGGCGGAAGAGTTCTAAATGACGAAATATACCTAGCTGAAGACGTATTAAATTAAAATATGTGTATTGGAAATGAATCTACACTGCATGCTGCATGTACTGTTTGATCATTTTGATAGTAGCTGTAGCAACAAGCGCGGTACAACGACAGCTTTGCGGCTAGAAATTGCGTGAAGTTTGTTTGAAACAGACATCGGAAAACTCCCACCATAGATACTGTTATGTAAAGCCGCCGACTTAGGCCATTACTAACGCGTTTAATAGTCATTAATGCTCGAATATAACTTTAACTCTGCGAACTGCATCAGATCCAGAAAAAGTCAGGTGAATGTTTAAACTCTCGCCATATGGCGTGGGAACGAGCACAGAAGAAACCGCGTTTACCACGTTTAATTCCACATTTGCCGATTTAGTGCCTTCATAAACCGAAGAAACATAACCCGTGATCGACAGAGAAGTCAAAGACCATCGCGCAGCTCCCGCAGTCGAAGTCGCAAAAATAGACGTTGCGAATGGGATAATTGACGTATGACTCGCCGACTTAGTGGGCAAGTGACCTTCGCTCGCCTGATAGGTGGTCTTATTTCTATATCGTGGTGACGGCACATGGAGGCATGTGACCAATATTCAGCTTAACTGGACAAATTATCATCCGTGAACATAACTTATTGGCGATTCAAAATACATTTGCACTTGTTAAAGTGTGATGCATTTATACTTGTTAAAGGCTGATGTTCAACTCATCAAAGGTGATAGATAAGTTTCTAAAACCTATCAAATGTTGAGAAAATCAGCTCTTGTTTAAAAAGTAAATTGTGGGGATCTATCTCATTTTGTCAACAACCTTTGCAAGACCATGACAATACTTTTGCACGGTTACAACCGGTACAGGACCAAATTGCAAATGAACCCCTAAGCCGTCGCAAACATGCATAAGCCTGGCAACCGATAATAAATTGACAATAATTCACTTTCGAAACGTAACGACTTTTTAAGGATAAAAGCTGGTTTAAATACGACATAGGTAAATCGCGCGTATTAAGCAATGTTGCTTTAATGGACTTTAAAGAGTCCGATAACGAGAATAAGTGGTAGACGTCATTTAGGTTCTTGCAAACGACTCTGAGCGGATTGAACAGCTCATAATTAAATTTACACTGATTAAGCTTAACCAAGATAAAATGCCTAGAGAAGCGGTTAGGGACATTAAAGCTTATTTCACCAAGTAATGAAGGCGAGTCAATAGCACCATTTATTACTTTAATTAGAAAGGAAACGCCAAGAACAAACCTACGTTTCTCAAGAGACGGTAGGGACAGCAGAAGCAATCTATTTTCATACGGAGGAAGAGAGGCAATCGGATCCCAACCCAAATTTCTAAGGGCAAACAGCAGGAATTGCTTTTGAATAGATTCAATTGAATCTACGTAGCACCTATATGAAGGAGACCACACAACTGAGGCATACTCGAGTATGGGTCTAACCAAACACATGTACAGCCTTTTCGTAATGTAGGGATCATCAAGCTCTTTGGACCACCTTTTTATAAAACCAAGCGCGGACCTAGCTTTGCTAATCGAGCGCTCAATATGCAAGTTAAAACGTAACCTATGGTCAAATAGAATGCCTAAATCTCTAATCGAATCGACGTCCTCCAACTTATGCAAATCTATGAAATACTGAGTAATGAATGACTTTCTTCTTGAGAATGAAAGCTTCTTACGTTTACTCAGATTTAGTTTCAGGAGATTCAAAGAGCACCATGCAACAAAATTATCCAAATCACCTTGAAGCAGATGTGATTGCGATTCAACAGAGAAGGAAGAAAACTGTTTCACATCATCAGCATACATTAAGATCTGGCTGGAATTAACCACCGATGGGAGATCGTTAATGTATAAACTAAATAAAATGGGACCTAAGTGACTTCCTTGAGGTACGCCAGACGTAACGGGGAATTCATCCGAGCTAATGGAGTTAAACAAAACTCTGAAGGATCTATTGTGCAGATAAGAGCTTATCCATTTGGAAGAAATATTCAAAATCAAATGCTTATTGACAATTTTGCCTTTGCGGCTCCCAGCGCAGATTTTGTAATGCTTGTAGTGTGTGTTTTCACGATTGTTTACATCAACTTTTTTGCTTTATAAAACTTTTTTCCAACGTCAATTAATTTCAGCATTTAATAGTACATATTAGTACTCGTTTTTTTTTTTTTTTTTGATGTTGTTTATGGCTTACTTCTTATAGGAGCTTAATTTGCGTTAAATTTTATTAATTAACTTTTGGTTGAAGAGGTAAGCAACGCAGTAGCGATTACGCTTGTTATAATTTCTTTACGAAGGCAGTTAGTAAACGTTCTTAACAACTACAACAAAGTATTTAAAGAAACAAAAAGAAAAGATTGAAAGAACAAAATTCACCTATAATTAAAGAAAGAAAAAGGCACGGACATTTTTAGCACAGAGGCACACCCGCAGCCGATGTAAATGCGAGTTGGGAGTGGACCCCTAAACTATTTCAAACACGCAAAAGCTTGGCAATAGTGAATTGTAATAGTGAAAAAATACAATTCGGTTTTTGAATCATACTAAGATGTTAAGACCACAAATTAATTGAAATACAACAGAACTAAAGTATTCCTACTTAGAGAGTTGATTTGATAGAATTTAGAGAATCCGATATTGAGATTAAACCTAAACAAATGGTTCGAGACTTTGAAGCCAAGCTATATCAGTGAATACATTTATTAACTTAGTTAAGGAGAAAACACCGAGGGTATATGTACGTGTTTCGAATGACGGTAAAGCTAACACTCTATGTCCATTTTCACAAGAATGCAACGAGATAAGTAGGTCCCAAAAGAAATTTCTAAGAAGAAAGAAAAGGGATTGCTTTTGAGCGGATACCATTGAATTAGTTGGAAGAATACCACACAACGGACGCTTGCTCTAGTTCATATATTGCCTTTTGTATAGATTTAATATATATTCTATTAAATTTAGACTTTATATTTTTTATTGTATTTCAATTTATTAACATTCATTTAACTATAAATGTCAACACATATTATATTGTACGTATTAATGTGTTTATTCATCTATGCTGTTCTTTTTATAAATGATCATACTCAATAAATACATGGTGCAATTCAATCCACTCAAAGTTTGTTACCGTTTTCCTTTTTTTTTTTTTTTGTACAATGAATTTTCGTGTGACATCATTTTTAATCGTTATATTTTGCTAATTTGGCAACATCCAATTGCTGCATATTACAACTATAAGTTAAATTTTGTTTGTATGCTATTTTTAGAATAATTCTTGTGAAATTTAAGTTAATTCTAGTTTTTAGTTTCAATTAAACTTCTGTAAGCTAACAGATGTAATGCAACCAATATCGCTTGAGTCATTTTCCTGATAATTTTTGTTTTATTTTAAATGCCTCTTAATTACAAGTGCTGAGTGGCGCCCATTAAAACTTGGTACAGCTCTAATGCATCATTTTAGCTGACAATGAATTAAGGCTATTTCTTGGGCCCTCCATGAGTCCATAACGGTAAGGCTCTTCAACCTCTTTAGATCACTGTTAAATAAAACCAAGCGCCGACCTAGCTTTGTTCAAAGAAACCTCAATATGTAGCTTAAAACGTAGTCTTCAAATAGAAAGCCTAAACCCATGAACAAATCTTCGTTTCTCAACTCACGGTAAGGATAACAGAAGCAACCTATTTAATCAAATTTCTAAGGCCAAACAACAGGAATTACTTTTGAACGGATTAAATAGAATCTTCATAAGACTTATATACAACCGAGACATACTCAAGTATTGTTCTAACTAAGCATATGTACAGTCTGTTTATAATGTAAACATCCTTCAGCTCTTTGGATCACCTCTTAATGAAACCAAGCGCGGACGTGGCTTTGCTTAAAGAGAGCTCAATGTGCAAATTAAAACGTAATCTTTGGTCGAAAGAACGCCTAAATCGATGAACGCATCAAATCTTTTCAACTTGTGTGAATCAACGAAATTACCACTACTGAATAACTTCCTTATTAAGAAAAGAGCTTGATTTCATAAAATATAATGGGCACCATGAAATCTAATTATTTAAGTCAATTTGAAGGTAATACGATTGCGATTCCAAGAAAAAGGGGGAAAAGAGTGTAATGTCGTCAGCGCACATTAAGATCTGACTGGATTTAATCACCGAGGGGAGAGCATTAATATATAAGTTAAACAAAAGAGGTCTTTGAGCGAAGCCAGACGTAATGGAAATTCATCCGAGGTGGTGAAATTAAACAGATCCCTGAATGATGTGTTATGCAGATAGGAACTTACCCATTTAACTAAGCACTAAGGACAGCCAGAGGCATAGAGCTTGAAGATCAATAGGTTGGCGTTAATTAAGTCAAACGCTTTACTAAAATCAGTACATACGACATTCGTGCGAGAGCCACTAGAACAAGCCTTGAAAACATGGCAAAAAAAGACTATATGCTGAGTAACAGTTCGCTCAAACAATTTACGGTTCATACATTTCTAAGCAGCACATTCTTTGCTCCACACTAAAGCCCGCACATACATTAACAATTGTATGCTTTAGCTGATTGATCAGCGTTGGTACGTTAAACTGGTTATATATACTCACACATAACTAAGATCATCTATCAACATATTTACCTGCGAAACACTGGCTTGCATATGCATGCAGCTGCACACGTTGCGCAAGTCAAGGCAGCACAGCAGTAAAAACATATAAGGCCAGCATGAAAGTGAACTGGTACATCTTGTCTAAGAAGACAGCAGTGACTACTAGTCCACCAATAATAGGATTCTTCAACAAAGATTAGTGGCAAGAGTCTGTTCCCGAGAGGGAATTCAGCGTGGCAGAAATTACCAGTCTGGTTAGGATAGGGCTTCGTCACCTTAGGTAACTACAAAGTAGAACTGCTAAAGCACAATTTCTATGCCTTTATAGAACAAGTAAATCGAGCGAAACGGCGAAATCAAATATTTGGTCAATGATTCCGTAAGCTGAAACCTAATAAATAAAATAAATCACGATATCCCGTATGACCACAGCTGCTGTGCTGGGTTCTTTTCCTGACACACTGTAAGCATGAACATACATGCTCTTTCATTATGCTATACCAATAAGTTTATTTGAATTCGTACTGTGATTATATACTTATTGTAATGGACGGCATACTTCCATTTATGTTTTCGTCAAATTATATTCACACGGTATATTCCCTCTAATGTTGGAATTGCCATTCTTATTTTCATACTTGAGAATACATGTGGAACGACTACTTCGGGTTTCCCCTTCTATAAGGCTAAGCCCAGGCGTTCATTCCATGAAAAGTTATTGTCTATTAAGGAGATCTTTTATTTGCTGTTTGATTCTTTGTTTTATTTTTGGAATGTAGATTTTCATATTACAATTGCGCAGAAGAAGAATGAATGAATAGGAAATAAAATGTGTGCGTGGGAAAGAAAAGAAACCAGCATAGCAAGTGTGTAATGCGTGACGCTTTGATGTTTAATTCCCGAAACTGTTAACTGTACCGTAAATCACTGTTATAGATAACGTTTTGAGGAATTTGACTACTTAAATATGTTTAATCTTCTGATCTGATTGTCGCTGAACAGTTAAAAAAAATATCCGTGTTCGTGCGCTGTTTTTATAGTTGTCGATTCACCACACTTACTATGCTGCTATGAAACTACTAATACATGTCTGAAAGATCTGAGAGAGAAATAACTTGAGGTGGATCTATGATTTACAATGTTGTATATTAATGAACTTAATAGTGAGGACGTCTCTTCACATTTTACTGTTCTAAACGAGATTTAGGAAAATATCCAAAACATCATTAGCACAAACGCGTCCTTGAAACCTACACTGTTCTGTGTGTATGTCCACATATAAAATAGGTTTGATTGTTTAACAAGCAAATGTGGAGAGAGACTGCGTACATTAATAAGCATGTGGAGTCAGAAGTACACATGAATTACAAGTGTGAGAGCATATGTATATTCAAATATTAAATGCGTATAGCAAGTAATGAATGTGGAATGATATATGAATATATAAAACGTATTCGAGAACGTGCGTAAGAAGGATATAAAGTAGTCTTAAGCAGGCGGATATACGTATGAAGTATATAAGTATATGTATGTATAAGTATATACGTAAATATTATAGGGTAGATACAAAGCGTGTGTACAACGAAATTCAACAAGGTATATGCAAACATAAGTATAAGTATATCAATAAGTAAATACTGTAGTTTAGTAACTTTCCCACACATGATTATATATACGTTTACATTATATTCGGGCTCACACTTTTATTCCCCAATTCATACTCATACCTATGTTCACATTTTATAATATAGTGAAAACCCTAACTGAATATAATTGAACTTCTTTATTTCTTGCCAAACTCGACTGAATTTCACTCTTAGAATAAATAAACGCTTTACTCTTAAACGAATTTGTGTACTTATTGTCCAAGTTATACACTTTACCGCTAGCATTGCGGTTCGTAAATTATGCAAAAGCTTTGATACATAGTCAATTAAATTCACCGCTCACACCTGTATTATTCTCTAAGCCAGAACATATAAATGTTACAAAACCCTTTTCGTTGTATAAGCAAACACACACATAACGGTAAAGGCTATTTGTGAAGAATTGTAGTTGTACAGCAAGCAACTACAAATGCAATGAACAAACGGCGATCCTTCCTTAGAGTTCAGAAAACTCTAGCTCTAGGTTTTTTACAGCATATCATTAGTTTCCATTTACTAAAGTACGATACTTGCCAACACTGTTTGTAAGTTAGCTAAAATATCAGACGGTATAGTTTAAGAGCTTATGTATCATCAGCAAAAACCGACAAAGCATAATAGTTAAATTGGGAAAAACCGGAAGTAATAGGTGCTTTCATGTATTGTCATCAATTTTTCACTTGAAAAAGACAGCCAAGCTATGCTGCATCGATCTGCAAACGCGGTAACCAGAAGGTGCTATGTCTGCTGAGCACGCTGGTTGCCACACAACCTCCCAATGGAGCTGCAACAGTATATCCTTGGCATCTCTTGCAACGTGTGGCCGAACATTGTCACGCAAGATGATGACTTTGTGTTACCCGCTATTTTTGGATTTTTTCGCAACAATACATCGTTCAATACAGTCAACAGATGTCGGTAGACATGTGCAGTAACAGTTTCAGTCGGTTTTGGCAGCTTGTAACACATTACACCTTGCTAATCCCACCAAATGCCCAGCAAAACCTTATGCCCCTTCGTTGTCGATGGCTCTCCTTGACTAGTACTCGTAGGAAATCCAGTTTTCATCGCCAGTTCAAACACCGCAGCGTTATCGATTTATCGTCACCTAGCCATTCAATATTCATTTATGCTTAGTTCACACTTTATTATATTTCCACACAATGTAAACGTAGCTACCTATATAGCTACAACCTAGTCAAGATCTGTCCTACATATTTCCACATACTGCAAGTCAAGCTATGACCTAGATAATCTAACGCAATCTAGCTTTACATGTGATTTTAGTAATAGCCTGGTTTAATTAGACTATTTTGCTTAAGTTAGCATAATAATTTATTATATGAATTAGTGACCACAGTTCAGTAAAGTCAGATGTAAGGTCGGAAGTAAAGTAAGAAGTAAAGTACTCATTAATAAATAATCATCAAAACGAACCTTTAATTGTGTTTTCACTAGAACACCTTACAGACAGATCTTCTCTTTCTGCCTAGTAAACAATGAATCTCTAACATCTTCAGTTAGTGGTTGTTGTAGCCATTTCCCTTGCTTTTAGATCTTTCCGATCGCACGTAACTGTCTAAAAACAATCAATTCATCAACTGCTAAGCTGTAAAAATTTTTTTGTGAGTTTGCGCTGGGTTTTCAGATTTCCTCAAATCAATTAACAAAAGTAATGAATGTCGAAAACTCAAGTTCTAGCATTCCATGATTAGTGTCTTCATACAACAAATAATCTAATAATAAATGGAAGCTATTATTTTATGTGGGTCTGGCAACTTTGTCGCGCGGTATAGTCGTGTATTTTTTGTGTCGGCAAATAAAATTTTAATTTTTTTCTTGAATTTCGTGGCTTTTCTGCCTTAGTGTGTGATTTTATTATATTCTTTGAGAAGAAAGTGAGTGAATTCAAAGTAAAAGAAATATTTTTCTTTTACGCTTTCATTTGATTCATTTGAGTTTTGCAAACAAAATTTTGAGCTCTGATAAAAATCTCTTTTTTTTTTTTTGTTTTCTCTCTTTTTCTCTGTTATTTTTTTTACTGTTTGGAGTTTGTGTTGCTAGTGATTTCTCGTTGCAGTGTCAACCTAACAGAGAAGTTTTGCACAAGTTGGTTGATAAATTTTTATATTCAGGATTTTTTTTTTTTTTTTTTTTTTTTTTTTTTTTTTTTTTTTTTTTTTTTAGTGATTTGTGTGTCTGTTCTCCATAATCAACAACTGTCTTTTTGACAGGACATGGAGTGTTTATATACACCTTGTCGGGCGAAATCAGGCCCGGATTCTGAAAGATTCGTTTCTTGTTGGCTCTGCGAGCGCTTCGGTCATGCAAAGTGTGCCGGTATTCTCGGCCGTGCTGCTGACGCAGTCGCTGATCCTTCTAAAGGCTTAAGATGGTCATGTCCTGACTGTAGGCAGCGGGACATTGACTTTTATAAACTTTTCACGGAGACCCATTATGGTATCTCGGAATTGAGTAGAAATCTCGGCTCCTTGTGGGAAAAGTTTGAGCTCATTAAGTCTAGGTTTGATGAGTGTCGCTTTATTGGACACTCATCTTCTACTCGTAGCGTAGCGTGTGGGACGTCACCTCTGGCTTTCTCCAAATCTAATTCGTTGGTACAAGTTACCGCTCCCTCTAACTCTAAAATGAATAGTAATGTTTCCGATATTGCTGAGTCGGTTGGTAGCAAAACAGTTACAAACAAACCGGCAAGTCCATCGGTTTTAAGCTATGCTGAAGTGGCAAGGGTATCTCCGCCCAGAGCCGCCACTCACTCTAATCAAGTGCCTTCGCCTAAAAGTAATAGAGAGAAAAATAAGTCATCCTCTCCTCCTGGCTGTTCGCGTGTGAATGCTGGTCATCAGACTGGGCAAGTCTCACAAGCTGCCGGTACAAGGGCGATAACCCCATCTATATTTTCCCCAACTCGAAACTCTCCTACTGTGAACCCCCCTCCTGTTCCAAATAATGACATTTGCTTGACGGCAGTTCCTCCCAGAAAAGCAATATTTGTGTCCAGACTGGCACCTGAAACATCGGTGGATAACATAAAAGGTTATCTGGCGACGAAAGTCCCATCAGTCAACTTAAAGCGTGTTAGCATCTTCAAAATGGCTCCTTCTCAAGCTAGGGCAATCTCCTCTTTTAAAATATTAGTTCCGACTGAAAACAGTGATATGTTGTTAAACAAATCACTGTGCCCAGTAGGATCCTTAATTAAGGAATTTATCCCTCGAGATCGTCCCCGTAATACCAAGGCAATAGTCTTGTCGCCTTCAAAAAACTAATTGTTTCTTCAGGCCCACTATCTCTCATTTATCAAAATGTTAGGGGCCTAAATTCGAAAATTCGTTCCACTTTTCTAAATTCAGTGAGCACGGAATTTTTCTGCTTGGCCTTTACTGAAACCTGGCTAAAACCCGATCTACATTCGTCGGAACTTTTTCATAATTCTTTCCAAGTGTTTAGAAATGATCGAGTAAATCGCATTGGTGGTGGTGTATTAATTGCCATATCTGCGTCAGTCCCGTCCAATTTAATTGAATTTCCCACTTCTCCTGACGTTGAGTTTATCGCTATTCGTGCGAATATGCCTGATAAACATCTATTCATAACCTGCTCCTATATTCCCCCAAATTCTGATATCTCCATTTACGGGAAACACGCTGCTCTCATTTGTGAAGTGGCCAAGCGGTCTAGACCCACCGATTTGGTCGTTGCATTGGGTGACTTCAATTTGCCTCAAGTCACTTGGTGTAACACTGATAATTCTGGCTGTTTGGTTCCTACTTCAACGTCTGATAGGGCTGTTGTGTTCTTTAATGAATTGTTTGATCATAATTTGGGTCAATATAATCGTATCCCTAATTGTAATGGTAGACTGCTTGATCTCTGCTTTGCCAATTTTCCCGAGATTTACGTAAATCGTTGCCCACCTTTTAGTTTACCTGAGGATCCTTATCATCCATCAATATGCATTTCCTTTCATCATATTAATGATGGTTTGTTGGAATGCCTTAATGTGCCAACTCAAACTTGTTTAATAATTATTATGATTTTCATAAAATCAATATTGTATTACTAAAACATCGTCTTTCACATCTGACGCTTGATTTCTCAACCGGTAGTATTGAAAACTTAATGCCATCGTTCTACAATACATTAAATCTAGCTATTGCTGCATCTGTTCCGATCAAGCATTGTCGACCTCGAAGCAGATGTCCCCCGTGGTTTAATAAGACAATTAAATATCACAAGAATAGAAAAAACTCGCTATTCAAAAAATATTCGAAAAGTGGCTCTGCGCTCGACTATGTCGCTTACTCGGTGGCGAGGCATAGATTTAACTCCCTCAACCATCATTATTACTGCAGATACCTTCAGTTCATTAAATCCTCTCTGTTTGCTAATCCAAAATTCTTCTTTAAATTTGTTAACTCTAAAAGAAAAATTTCCACATATCCCTCTCATGTTTCTTTTAATGGCTCTGGTTCCTCGGATGATTTTGAAATCTCAAATCTATTTGCTGAGTATTTCCGACGAAACTTTTCGATTGCTAATTTTGAGTTATCAGGAAACTACCCATATCCTATAACTAACTCGGTTTCAATACCTAACTTGGTTATTTCGGAAGATGATGTTTTCAAAGGGTTAAGTTCTCTAAAATACAGTTGTTCGCCTGGACCTGATGGAATTCCATCATGTGTACTTAAATCTTGCGCTGTCGAGTTGTGTGGTGTGATCTCAAAGATTTTTAACATGTCCTTGAATTTAGGTGTTTTCCCTTCATGTTGGAAGAGTAGTTTCCTTATTCCTATCCACAAGAGTGGAAGTAGACAATTTGTTGAGAACTACAGAGGCATAGCCAAGTTGAGTGTCTTGCCCAAGTTGTTCGAGCGTATTGTGACTCAGCATTTAGCCTTTGCCATTAATTCGTATATTTCTCCGCACCAGCACGGCTTTCGGAAAGGGCGATCTACAGTCACCAACTTGTTAGAGTTTACCTGTCATGTTTTCAAGGCTTTTTCTAGTGGCTCTCGCACAGATGTTATTTACACTGATTTAAGCAAAGCATTTGATTTGGTTAACCATAGACTACTTATCTTTAAACTCCAAGCCTCTGGTTTCCCACCCTACTTAGTGAAATGGATAAGCTCTTATCTGCACAATAGATCCTTCAGAGTTTTGTTTAACTTCATTAGCTCGGATGAATTCCCCGTTACGTCTGGCGTACCTCAAGGAAGTCACTTGGGTCCCATTTTATTTAGTTTATACATTAACGATCTCCCATCGGTGGTTAATTCCAGCCAGATCTTAATGTATGCTGATGATGTGAAACTGTTTTCTTCCTTCTCTGTTGAATCGCAATCACATCTGCTTCAAGGTGATTTGGATAATTTTGTTGCATGGTGCTCTTTGAATCTCCTGAAACTAAATCTGAGTAAACGTAAGAAGCTTTCATTCTCAAGAAGAAAGTCATTCATTACTCAGTATTTCATAGATTTGCATAAGTTGGAGGACGTCGATTCGATTAGAGATTTAGGCATTCTATTTGACCATAGGTTACGTTTTAACTTGCATATTGAGCGCTCGATTAGCAAAGCTAGGTCCGCGCTTGGTTTTATAAAAAGGTGGTCCAAAGAGCTTGATGATCCCTACATTACGAAAAGGCTGTACATGTGTTTGGTTAGACCCATACTCGAGTATGCCTCAGTTGTGTGGTCTCCTTCATATAGGTGCTACGTAGATTCAATTGAATCAGTTCAAAAGCAATTCTTGCTGTTTGCCCTTAGAAATTTGGGTTGGGATCCGATTGCCTCTCTTCCTCCGTATGAAAATAGATTGCTTCTGCTGTCCCTACCGTCTCTTGAGAAACGTAGGTTTGTTCTTGGCGTTTCCTTTCTAATTAAAGTAATAAATGGTGCTATTGACTCGCCTTCATTACTTGGTGAAGTAAGCTTCAATGTCCCTAACCGCTTCTCTAGGCACTTTATCTTGGTAAAGCTTAATCAGTGTAAATTTAATTATGAGCTGTTCAATCCGCTCAGAGTCGTTTGCAAGAACCTAAATGACGTCTACCACTTATTCTCGTTATCGGACTCTTTAAAGTCCATTAAAGCAACATTGCTTAATACGCGCGATTTACCTATGTCGTATTTAAACCAGCTTTTATCCTTAAAAAGTCGTTACGTTTCGAAAGTGAATTATTGTCAATTTATTATCGGTTGCCAGGCTTATGCATGTTTGCGATGGCTTAGGGGTTCATTTGCAATTTGATCCTGTACCGGTTGTAAGTGTGCTCCTATGCTGATAGTGTACATGCTTTTTTTTCTTTTTTCTTTTTCTTTTTTTTTTTCTTCTTATTTGTTTTATTATGCTTATACTCAATTTTATTGTTAATTAATATTAGTTTTGCATTAAGAGCCTATTGAACTCGACTGCTATTTGTTTAGTTGAGTTTCTAGTATAAGTGGAATAAAATAAATAAATAAATAAAAAAAAATAAATAAATAAAAGTGTCAAAATCATCGAATTCGTTGTGTAGACTGATACCTCGCATTATTTTATTATTTCACTAGTTGTTGTCGCTAATCAAACCACATGCAGGCACCTATTATTTGGAGTATATCATTTGACAGTAGAATATTGCTCAAAAATATGTACATATTACGAAAGATTTGTTATGTTATATTTATTGCAACCCAATCGCATACAAATTCGCATGATTAGTTACCTATATGGCATTTGTGTCCTTATTATCTCGTTGCTATTACTGCCTTCATTGCTTGTATGCTACTTTTTCATTGCGTTCTTTTGAGTTTAAGATTTATACAAAGCAAACGTTCCAAGTTTAATGGGAAGCGAAGTGCATTATTTGATGTACGCTAAATATAATAGGCTATGTTATGTTTTTTATCTTATTTAATTATTTACATAAACACCATTACCTTATAAACCGCCGATACACAATAACCTTGCAAAAAAGTGTAATTTAGATAAGTTACGCCAAGACGAGAGTATCATACACATATAGAGAATAGAGCCAAATAATATAGAAGTCCATTCCTTCTATTCCAAAAGAAGAAGAAAAGCCTTCAGTTGTAGGTGTAACAAAAGTATCCAAAACCAACCGTAGCAACATCAACAAGATTGAACTTCAAGCATTGTAATGTAAAATTGCATTTTTTTCTTCAAAAACTGACGCCGTGGTCATATCACAATAATTAAAGTAGTCATTAAAAGGTCGACACGTAACGCGGAGTAAGTGATAGGCCTCATGATTACTACGGCAGCCTAATAAACCAACAATTACGTGTTACTTTCACGGAAAAATAGAAATCAATCTTACTCAATAAAACCGGCGAATTACACTCACCAGGCTTATATAATAAATGAGTCGCCTAACCAGCTACGCGCATTCTTCAATCTAGGAAACTCAATAAGCTTAAGCCGACTGCCATAAAAAGGCAATGGTACCACCATATTCCATGAACTACTAAGTAATCAGAACTAATAAGTAATAAGAACTTTTTGCATAAGCTCAATCTGATCACTACAGCACCCTTATTTCGGCGATCACACCACAGATCTCGCCAGTACAGACTTAATAAGTGCATTAAATAACCTCTTACTAATACAAGGGTCATTAAATTTGTACAACCAACGTCTAATAAGTCCCAGCAAAGATTTCGCTCCGCACTGCTGAAGAAAATATCCCTTTCTAAGACAACAATTAAATGGAAAAGTAATACTAACATAACCTCTGAGAACACAGGATGACATTTCATCTGAAAAAGGAGAGTACGATAATTTAAAGACAGCCATAAAATTGAAGACTTGAAGATTAGTAAAGTACTTACTATTATGGGAGTGTATGTTAGAATTTACATCCCCTTGCAAATAAAGGCCTACTCTCCGTAAGAATTGGTGTGCGCAAGAGGTTCAAAAACGCCATGATGGAGTTAAAAGTTCGTTATTACAAAATACTCTTTTGCCCCCCTGCGATACCGACGTATTTAAAGGAGAATATGCTTCTTGGAGAACATTCGCCGACATGCTCACGACTTTATAAGCAAACAACCCTCGTTTAAGTCTCGTAGAGAAATTATACCATTTGCTGCAAAAAACCTCTGGTGAAGCCATGAATATGATCAAAACAAGCCCATTAACAAATGAAGGTTTTGTCTTAGCATGGCAAAATTTAGTAGAGCAGTCTGAGAACTATAAACGAATCATGCTATCGGATGAAACCTTTACAACGGGTTAACAATGATACGATATGTAATATGACTTTGTTGAAAATAAGTACGGAAGGCTGAGATGTAAATCAATATGGAAATCAATATTTCATATATCGTCCAGAATCGACCTTGAATCTTTGGGAGCTACCTATAAAACCTGGGTCGGAGTTAACAAGTAGAGGGAAATGGCCGAATTTATTTCGTACCTTTACTTTACTTTAGAGTCACCAGTTGAGATGCTCTCCTCTGCTTCTACTTCATTAGCAAAATCTCGAGAAGAGCCTTTGCGTGCAACTGCACTCAAAAGGAAACCTAATGTTGAGAGGGTGCAGTGTTATCAAAGCAGCCTAGCGTTCTTAAAGAATCAAACTTGCATTGTATGCAGTGAGTCTCTTCCTCTCCGGCTATGTGCAGTGTTCCTATGGATGACCGTAGAAGAACATATAAATTTGGCTAAAAAAAATCGAAGATATACAAATTGCTTAACTTTACCCCACGATTTTAAAAACTTTCAAAAGTTAGCTTGTAATATTCGCGGAAAACACAGACATCATTGTTTCTTACATCCACCTCATTCTCGTCCAAAACAAGGATTCTATATCCCTTCTCAGCAGTTGCATCCATCCCAGTAAATTAATGGTAAACCTTTTGCATTAAATCAAAATCTTATAGCTATTATCCCTTCAGATCAGCATGATCAACCCTTTAACATAATTCCAAATCTCACTCAACAAAGTGATGATAGACAGGCATCAACTTCCTGCTAGTGTCTCAAACATTAGCGAACATTTAATACCCATTTAGAATTCAACTCATATTCAATAGGGCTCTCATTGACTCTGATTCTGAAGCCAGTTTCATCTCGTGTCGACTCCAAAAAGAACTAGCCGTCCCAGCAAAATCAGTAAAAATCCAAATTGCTGGCCTCAATAGCACACTATCAACAAACCCAAGCCGTATCTACTTTAATGGTTTAGGTTCACATATAGATCAACAATTTCAAGTTCAGACCGACGTATTTGTAATTAACCGGTTGACCGAAGAATTATCGCATACACCTTTTGCTGCCCTTAACACATCAAATTTGTCAAATTTACCTTTAGCTGACACCTCTATTGGATATAACGTTTAATTTGATCTTTTATTAGGCGCTGACATTTGCCCTTTAATTATCTTGTAGGAAATCAGAAGATACCCTCAGCGCAAATACCGTCTTTGGATGGATTATCACGGGAAAAATAGAGAATTAACCACCTCTACAATCAATAGCCTCATATTTTAATATTATTGACAGTAATTAGTACAGTAGTTAGTAATTAGTTAGTAGTTAGTAATTACAAAAATTTTGGAAATTAGAAGAAGTACCCAAACCACACCGCTGAATATACACATTGTGAAGAATTGTTTGTTCGGCCAACTGTAAGAGATTCGAATGGCCGGTATCCGAACTTTTTTTCTTTGGCACTAGAAAATGAAGCCAGATATCCAAAAGTGTTTTACGAAAAAACCTGTCGATAGGGCCTTAATTGGTGCTCATGACTAACTAAACAAAATACGAGTAAACTGAAGTATATATTTAAACTAAACAATAACAAAAACATTGGGAGTGCAATGAAACGCTGTCAATCACTATTTTCATATAAAATATCCTCAGAATGACACATTTAGCAACCAAAATTTCAATATTATCTCAAATTGCAAAGACATTTGACCCACTCGGTTGGCTAGCCTCAAAAAAACTTGTCGCAAATATCATTATGCAACGAATATGGGTTGATAAAACGAACTAGGATGAAATAGTCAAACCCCTAACCTTCCATCAATGGAAGGTTTTTATAGAAGATTGTGAAAATATAAACGTCATAAAGATAACTCGTTTAGTAAATTTTCATCCGCAATATCACATTGAGTGGTATGGATTTAGTTACGCTCCAGAAAGCATACGCCGCGGTTTTTTATGTACGATGGGAGGATAATATGAGAAATGTACACACTCACCTTTTATGTGCAAAAACGAAAGTTGCCCAGTCTAATTTTATATCACTACCCCGCAAAGAACTTGGTAAAGTAGAACTCTTGGCTAGCATGACTAAGTCAATAAGACCATAGTTAGAGCTGCCAAAATGTCCCCTACGACTATGGACATATACCTCTCCCATCTTAGCTTGGCTCTAGAAACCCCTTGCCATTTAACTGTATTCGCAGCAAATCGAATCCTATCAATCGTAGAGAAAGTAGGCAATGAAACTGGAGCCTTATTGCTTCATCCGATATCCTCACTGACTTTCCCGCTTGAGGCATGCCAACTCGCGTATTGAAAAATTTAGAAAATTGGTGGCATGGACCATATTGCCGACAATGGCGCTATGCAGACTGGCAAAAATCCAAGTAACATCAATCAATATGAAACGTAAGGCAGTCAAGCCCAATCATAATTATTTTTCTCATATTCACGACAACATATTGGAATGATTTTTCAATTGGTCTCGAGCTTTAAGAGTCTTATGTTACATTTTCCATTTTTTCATGCAATATACCTTACTACAAGATTAATAAAGCGACATCAAATCGTCAGTTTCAGTATTGTGGAATTGCAATTTCTAAAAACTAGGCTTATTACACCTTGCCAACGAATTAATTTTTCTGAGGATGACTTTCTTAATAAAAAGCTATCAAAAAAATAACAGCTATCAAAAAGATAGTATCTCACTTGTCCTTAACCACTTTCTCGATTGAAAAGGCATTATTCGTATTAACGGTCAATTATCCCAATCACAAGGTTTGACTTACAACGAACCCTTCCCCAATTTTTTCCATATAATGCCCATCTGACGCCTCTGCTTCTTTGTCATGTTCATACTTCCACAATACAAGGTGGTGTGTCTTTATTGATGCGAGTGGTGAGATCTGAGCTCTGGAGTCCTCGTTTAAAGAATCTTCTACAGTTAACAATTCGACAATACAAAATTTGCGTCTTTATATAAGCAGAAAAAAATGTGGCCTCGTTATCTTTTGAACATACATCTTTGCAACGACCGTTTACTAATACTGCCATCAATTTTTCAGGTCCTTTCGAAATAAAAACTTATGCAAGTCGAAGATGTAGAATCACAAAATATTTACACAATCCGCCTTGAAGCTACAATTAACGTATTCACTCAAACCTTTTAGCTGCTTTTTCCAGGGTTTTTTCTTGTCGCAATTCCCCAGAAGTCATATACTCAGATAATGGAACAGCCTTTATCGGAGCAACTAATATCTTAAAAGCAGACACCAAAATATTCTTAGAGGACGTCCACAACGGCTTACACATGCTGCACTCGCCATTTCATCCCTCCAGGCACTCCTCATATGAGTTGAGCCTGGAAATCCGTGGTAAAAAGTAGAAAAAACCGTTTTAAAAAAAACCAACAATGCACAAGCTTTTACTTTCGAAGAGTTTACTTAACTAACGTGTCGTAGTTTAAGACGAATGCGTCCACAAGAGAGAGGCAAGTTTGTGTTCGACGTTATCACTATTGTACCAATTGTTTGCCTCAATCTCATCAAGAAAGTGGTTGCCAGAGTCGTTTCAGATGCAGTCGCTGCAACAAACACCACCCTTTCACATATCGAGAATTCAAATTTTAGACGTAAACAACAGCTACCTGATAATCAAAAAAGTAAGCACGCAGCTCACAAACAGCAACATCATTTGCTCGAAATGCTTAAGATACCGGCACTAGCAGATATCGATAAATCTTATGTAAATTCAACTTGAGAAAAAGCCATTAAATCTGTGTAAAAAAGTTATATCAAAAACTAAAGAAATGTGTTGTGAGCAAAAAACCTGGAATCGCTAAGTTACCACAGCACCAGGTTGTGGGCAACATTAGCCTTTACTTTTGTGACGCCAATGTAATGTTGATTTGATTTTGGTTTTCATTGATGACGTATATTCTGCAAACATGCTGATTTGCATAAGATATGGGGCATGCTAATACAAACAAACAATGAAATACGAATGAAACGGTAATTGCATGATTATATGCTGACAAATGATAAAAACTGAACGGGCAAACGATAGGCTAGTCGCGATAATGTGCAGAAAGAAACATTAAAATAAAAGGAGAGGATACCTAGGCATATGTAAACATAAAAAATTACAATAATTTTACTAATATTGTTTTTTGCGGGAATTATCTTTACTCATATTATTCATTCATATCGATTTTATCCTTACTAATATTATCTTCGTAAATATTATTTTTATTCATTTTATCGTTGTTATATAACACGTCACACCACTTGGTTTGGTGCCCGCAGCAAGGAGGAGTGGGATGTTTACATGAAATGACTCATTCATTGAATTCAGCGATCCTCTCTTCAAAATACTGGGAGAGAAAGAGAGAATGAGATAATCTATTTTTCTTCAAAAAAATAATATGTCATTAGCGACCTGAATGAATCTCATATATCGAATAACCTTGCAGTTATCACAGCTTAAGGATACCTTGCAGTAATGCAAACGTATTAAATAGCTTCAACTGGTTTGTGGCATCGGAATATGGTGTGTTGTTTAATAAAAGACTCCATTAAATATTTTGTGAACCCTCAAAAACGACTGCAAATTTTGTATTTGTGCTATCTTGTTTATGCACACAATGATGTGGTAGGTAGTAAGTGTGAGTCTTGATGGAGAAGAGACTAACGACATCTGATTTAAGCCCACATACTCGTCCATGAGCACTGTACAGTCCATTTTAATTTCTTAGTGTTTTTCAGGTACTTCCCTAAGTCCTTGAAACGCTAAAGAGCTATTTAAGAGGAATATTGCTTTGCTTAACATTCTTCATGCTTACAGAATATGAACATGAATCAAGGCAAATTGTTGTTTATTGAAACCCTTTCTCGAAAATAGTGTCATTATTGGGCGTTGGACGAGATTTGCTTAAATTATCTTCCACTTCCCAAAAAAATGTAACGAGCACAATTGGCCTTTTCATGCTTGTTAGTAATGGCCGCCACTTGCAAACAAAAAGACCATAAACATAGATTACCCGTTGAATTAGGTTTTTTACAAAATAAGTAAATTTTTGGTCAACTGAATTCGGCTCAGCCACATCAATTCGAGGAATACACCAGCATAGATCAAAATTCCTGTTTCTTTTTAAACCGCACATTTTTGAGTATATTCTAACAGCTTTAATTATAGGTGATAATAGAGTAGTAACTTATTGCAACTGGCACGGTGGCAGATGGCATTGAAGCAGAATAATCTCCATGCTTCGATTGTAAGGAGATACCAACGGATTCTTCTGCAACGACAACGCTATCTCTTATCTAATCGTCAACCATTCGACGACTTTTGTTGTCTTTGGGTTTTTTTGTAACGTTTTATTGAGCAATGAGCCTGTCACTAAACCCAAGGCAAAACAAACTGAACGTAGACCGATTATGGCTTTCGAGTTTGCTATCGTTAATTTTTTCCAAAGAGGACTGTGCTTGACGAAGGCTTTTATATAGTTTATCTAGCTATTCTTTTTTGTAAAGCCAATTTTTTTTTGGGCATGTTCAATTTAATTAATCCAAAAAAAAAAAATGTTTTGGAATATTTGCTGGGTGTATGTATGTTCGATAGTTGGTTGGTTGGTAAATTGGTTTTAATTTGTCGAAATTAATATCTTCCACTTACGTGTTTTCTAGCCCCAACTTAGTTGCACTTTTAAATAAGCAAAGAATCGAGACACGTTTTTATGGTATTTGGTCCCTGGTGTTACAACAAATATGACACAAATTGACATTGAACATTGAAAATGAAGATATAGCCTACAAATCTGCACCTACTTCCTTCCCTATCTCTTTCTCTTCCCTTACATTTTTCTGAACATCACCGTGTTACTTGTGTAGGTAACATCCCCTGAGTGATAGGACATATTTTAGGACATGATTTGACTTACAATGAAGGTTTCCCCCGAATGCTGCCATATAATACCCATTTGGGGGGTTTATTTCTATACTATATTCATTTTTCCATGTTGCATGGAAACGTATCTTTTTTTAAAGAATGTTATAAATTTAACATTTGTAACGGCCGCGAACAAACCTCGGGTAGGGTGTCTGTCGGTCTGTATCGACTGCAAGCAGCGGAATAACGGCATGCCGTTAGACAAAATCATGCGATTTTGTGGTACCGCTAATAAATCGCATGATCTTGCGGTATACGTTTATTTTATTCTTTTCTGTTTTCCTTGCTTACAAGTACAGGCAAAATCGTATGATTTTGCGGTATCTTTGCTTGCTTTTGCAAGTACAGGCAGAATCGTGTGATTTTGCGGTACTCCTTTTTTTTTCCTTTTGCTCTTGCAAGCATAGGCAAAATCGTATGATTTTGCGGGATCTATGCCTGCTCTTGTGTGAGAGTAGCGGCAAGCCGCTATAGAGAGAGCAACAGGAAGAAGAAGAGGGAAATTAAGTAAGCACGAGAGGTCTGTCTGCGTTTAAATTTCAAGTTGAAGGGGAGAACTGTTTGGCATCTGGTGAAGCTCGGACGGGTTTCCGAGCTTAATATAAAACAGAAAAGTAAAAATAATTTTTAAGATTATCCTTCAAGGGTAATAATAAGGTCTAACATAAACTAAGTTGAAATTAACTAAAATCAAATTACGAAGACAACCCAGCAGAGAATCAAACTAGCAAACAATAGTGAAACAAAAAGGATAGAGTGAGGAGAAAAATTGGTAAAGCCTAGAGCTAATAAAAACTGCGAATAGTTCTTTCTTGTAAACTTGGTGAACAAAATTCCAAATCTGTATGTTATAATCCTGCTGATAATTTGTTCGTCGCAGCAATTTAAGAAATCAGTTATTGCGTATTTTGTAACAAAAATGAAGTACAAAATTTACTAAACTTGAAAATTGTGAACCAGAAAAAAAAACAGCAATTTAAGAAATCAGTTATTGTGTATTTTGTAATAAAAATGAAGTACAAAAATTACTAAACTTGAAAATTGTAAACCAGGAAAAAAGCAGCAATTTAAGAAATCAGTTTGTTGAGTATTTTGTAATAAAAAATTAAGTACAAAAAGTACTAGACCTGAAAGTTGTAAACCAAGACATGTGCAGATCAAGCAAAATAAATTGAAATCGCGAACCAATATCAAACACGAATGTTTCAGTTTTAATTAAAGCAGAAGGCACAGAGAAAAAAAAGGGGAGTAAATTTCTCCATGTTGGTGTACTAAATTATTTACGTTGAAAAACATAAGCTAATCAAGGTTACGAGATTTCTTTCGCTCGCATCGATGGTGGCTGCTTGATCGTGTGTTAATGTTTGGCATGAATAAGTAAGCCCCAGTTCCGTTTCGTACGGTGCGAGGATTGGAGGCAGGCAGCATCCCCTTTGCTGGGAACAGGGACCGCCGAAGGAAACAGTCATCACCGCAGGCTCGACACCAGCACCAGCAGTATCAGGTATCTTCATTCATGTAATCTTTTTGTTGTTTTGCTCACGATGAGTGGTTAAGCACTACAGCTGCCACCGCTGTAGCTGAAAGGAGAAAGGGGGTGTGCATAGGTAGGGAGGACTCCAGACGACGACCGACTGACTTACAGTGGACAGACAGACGGCAGACAACCGGCGGGACTTTTCTTTTTAATTTATTTTTATTTCTTTGTCAGAAAAAGACAAATACTCAGCCGGCAATGAAAGTAAAGAGTCTCATGACAAGGTGGCGCCCAACGTAATAGTTAACCCAAGTATAAAGTTTAAAATAATGAAAGAAAATTTGTAAGAGTAATTAAAGGAAAAAAAGGGAAAATTTTCTTCTTTTAGTGGTTAAAGTTGGCAGCTATAACATGACAAAGAAGTGCCCAACAAAACTACCCTATTAGACGTGTACATATACATGTGTAATCCTGTAGTAATGATATGTATATACAAATTCTCAATGATGCATACATGCGTGTATATGTGTATTTTTATATGTATACGCTGCTAAAATGTAATACTTTTGTGATAACACAATTTTGCATACCTATACATACATCTGCGCGATCTACGTTTGAAGCGAAGGTAGCATAAGAAAATAGTCACTTGGTTAGCTAGCAAATTAGCGTCCCTTCCAGTACAAACTACAGTGTCCTTGTAGGGATAATATAATATTTTGGAAAAAAAAAAAGGGG
>NW_024003726.1:2246609-2260893 GCF_014805625.2 Glossina fuscipes
GGGGGGGGGGGGGAAATTTTAAATAAAACGCAAAATTTTATAATAGCAGCACCGACTTCAACACCACAACAGCAAATGCCACCCCAAACAGTAGCGCAGGCTAGCGGTTGTTACCAGCACGATCCGCAGGCAGGACAACAACGGTCCAGTGATGAAAACGCCCGAAGGCGGAACATAGATCTCAATCGCTGGCACGTTAAATTCGACGGCTCCGGTAAGGGTCTTACGGTCGAGAGCTTTGTGTTCCGAGTGGAACGGCTCAGGCAGCAGCACCAGATAAGTCATGAGGAATTATTTGCCGAGTTTCACTGTCTAGTGACCGGTCAGGCCAGCAAATGGTATTGGCAGCTGCTCGAAGATCGAGAAGGAGACGTCACTTTCGACTATTTCGCGCTAAAAGCTGAGCTCCTCAATCAGTTCAAGACCGCAGACTCTGATTACGAGTTGATTAAAGATATCCTGGAGCGAAAGCAGCAGCACGCGGAGAGCTTCGAGGATTACTATGCGGAGATACACGACCTAACATTCCGCCTACGCAGAAAGATCCCTGAATTGGAGATGATAAAGATAATAAAGTCCAACGTTAAGCCCAGTCTGGCAATACTGATCTTCGCCACCAAAGTAGAAAGCGTTGGCGAGTTCAAGGCCGAATGTAAGAGGGCAGAAAAGCTGTTGAGGGAAAGTAGAGGCAGGCCGAAACATGTAAGCGAGATCGGTCAGGGAGGTGAAAATGGTGACGGAGTTCATCGCGAAGCGGTTGAAGCTCTAGCGCCGCGGCATGGTCCAAACAGCGACAGGCAACGCGAAAACGGCGGGGCTATGAAACACGAAAAGAGATGGATCAACACAGGCAACACAAGTAACCATCCGAACGAGCGGCACCACATGCAACCAGCAACATCACGTGCAGGCCAGCCAAAACAAGAGGCAACAGCAGCAATAGTAACACCCCAGCACCATACCACCACACCAGCACCAGCGATCGCAGTGAGGACAGCGCAGAGCATTGCCTTCTGCCAGTCACCCTTCCATCTGATGACATGCTATGTGTGCGGTATGCCGGGAGATTATTTCCTAAGAAATCCAGCGGAAGGCACCAGAGAAAATCGATGCAGGTGTCCCTTCCACAACATGGTCTGTTTCGCATGCGGCAAAAATGAGAGCTACGGCGTTTTACCCGCATCGGAAAACCCCAGGCTGGCGAGGCAAGCCGGGAACCCCTGCCAGACGAGACGTCACCCGGAACAGCAGCAACAACAATGACAACAACATCAACAATAGCAGCAACAACAACACCAACAGCAGCAATAACAGCGACAACAATAGCAATAACAACACCACCAACAACAACATCAACGACAACAACAGCAGTAACAACACCAACAATAGCAGCAACAACACCAACAATAACAACAAGAACAACACCAACCTCAGCAATGACAATATTAACGCGAGCAGCAACAGGCGCAACTATAACACCAGCAACGGGTCAAGACATCCCCGAGTACAGAAGCTTAGCACAGAGGATCGCGGACTACCAGCGGAAGCGACACGAGATACTCAGCGCCGAAATTTTTAGAATTTTTACGCCAAAGGAGGAAGGCGTACAGGAGATCTCAGCGATTGTCTCCCTAGAGCACGATGACAGGGTGTTTGCTCGGACCAAGTTCGACAACACCGAAGTAACCGCTCTTCTGGACACAGGAGCCAGCGTGAGTTGTTGTGGGGCAGGAGCAGCGAGATTCCTCGAGAATCGAAAACATCGAGTCATTAAGCTACGGAATCAACACGTCAAAACTGCAAACGGAAAGAAGACGTCAGTAACGGGACTCATCACCTTACCAGTCGAATGGGAGGGCGAGACCAGGAGTATCGAATTCTATATAGTACCAGATTTGCAGCAGCAATTTTATTTCGGCATAGACTTCTGGAAGGCTTTTGGCCTATCTGTCGCCTCGAGGGCAGGCACCACCCCTAATGCCCCAAGTCAAAGCCAGGCTGTAGACTCGGTAAGCCAAGAGCACGGCAAACCGGCAGGGTACTTGAACTCACCTCACCAGTTGACTGAAACTCAGCAGAGCTTCCTCAACCAGGTCATTGCAACCTTTCCATCGTTCGAGGAGCTTGGGCTCGGTAAAACCCACGTGGAGCAACATGTAATCACCGTTACTGAAGACAGCGTACCCGTGAAGCAGCGACATTACCCCATTTCACCAGCAATACAGCAGTTGGTCTACCGTGAGCTGGATCGGATGCTAGCGATGGGAGTAGTCGAAGAGAGCAATAGTAGCTGGAGCTCCCCAATGACTCTAGTTCGGAAGGGTGAGAAAAACCGCTTATGCCTAGATGCGCGCAAGGTGAATGAACGGACGATCAAAGACGCATACCCCCTACCACACATGGAAGGCTTGCTCAGCCGACTGCAAGACACCCGGTACATTTCCGCAATTGACCTCAAGGTTGCTTTCTGGCAAATCCCGTTGGAGGAGAAATCAAGAGAAAAAACAGCGTTTACGGTGCCAGGGAGGCCGCTGTACCAGTTTAAGGTGATGCCATTCGGCTTGTGCAACGCAGCGCAGCGCATGTGCCGGCTGATGGATAAGGTTATACCAGGCTGCCTCCGGGAAAACGTCTTCGTGTACCTGGACGACCTGTTGGTCTGCTCACCCGACTTCAACCACCACCTCTTGTACTTAGCCATGGTAGGCAAATGCCTAAAAGATGCCAACCTCACGATCAACGTTGGCAAGAGCAGATTTTGTTACCAAGAAGTGAAATACCTCGGCTTCATAGTAGGCAACGGACAGCTAAAAACAGATCCTGCCAAGGTAGAGGCCATGACCGATTTCGCAGTGCCGAAAACTCCAAAGCAGCTCCGGAGGTTCATTGGCATGACGAGCTGGTATCGCCGTTTCATTTCCAACTACGCGACTATAGCAGGACCCCTACATGACTGTCTTACAAAAGAACGGATGAAAAACTTCGCCTTGTCAGGAAAAGCCTTAGCAGCGTTCGATCAGCTAAAGGAAAGTCTCATCACAGCGCCAGTCTTGGTTACGCCGGACTTTACAAAACACTTCTACGTACAGTGCGATGCATCAAGAGAGGGAGGAGTCCTGGCTCAAAGAGACAACGAAGGGAACGAAAGGCCCGTTGCATACGTGTCAACAAAGCTGAATAGAGCACAAAAAAATTACACGGTAACAGAGCTAGAATGCCTAGCAGCCAAACTATGCGTCGAGAGATTCCGGCCGTATATCGAGGGACTTCCCTTCACCATCATTACCGACCACGCTAGTCTGAAATGGCTCATGTCGCACAAGGACCTGTCAGGTAGATTGGCGAGGTGGAGCCTCAAACTGCAGGCCTTTGACTTCACGGTCCAACACAGGAAAGGCAGTCAAAATGTTGTGCCCGACGTATTGTCGCGGATGGATTTGAGCGAGTTAACAGAAAGTAATGACCGGTTACTTGACATCGACCTAGACTCTCCGCATTTTGCCTCTGAAGAGTACAACCAGTTAAAACATACAATCATAGAGAACATAGATAAACTCCCAGACATCTGCGTGTCTGAAGGGCTAGTCTGCAGAAAAACCTGTTTCAACACGGGTGACGAAATCGAAGATGACAATGCGTGGAAGTTGTGGGTGCCCAAAGAACTGCGACCGCATACGTCGCCATCGGCAGGACATGGAGGAATACACAAGACCTTGCAGCGTCTACGAGAAAGATATTACTGGCCTGGCATGGCAATCGAAGTGAAAGACCTGTTGAGGAGCTGTGAGGTGTGCTGTTGCAGCAAGACTGGTAGAACGCAAAGGCCCCCGATGGGTAAGCAGCAAATCACGGAAAGACCATTTCAGCGTATCTACATTGACTTCATGGGACCGTATCCGAGGACAAGAAACGGCAACACCTGCATATTCGTCTGCCTGGATCACTTTTCCAAGTTCGTGCTTCTAAAGCCGATGAAGAAAGCTAGTGCGGTGGGAGTGATTAGATACTTAGAGCAAGACGTGTTCCACGTATTCGGAGTACCAGAAATGGTACATTCTGATAATGGCAAACAGTTCGTTTCAGGAGCTTTTCAAGAATTTCTGCAGAAATATGAGGTGCAACACATCAGGACAGCCTTCTATGCACCACAAGCGAATGCAGCTGAACGAGTCAATAGGTCCGTGCTGCAAATAATACGATCGTATGTCGCGGAAGACCAAAAGACGTGGGACATTCACTATACCAACGTCGCTTTTGCGCTACGTAGGGCAGTGCATAGTGCCATAGGTATGACACCCTTCTATGCACTATTCGGGCTAAACATGATGCAGCACGGGTACTCATACAAGGTAGCGCGGAAGTTAGAGGGAGTCAGGAGAGGTGATGCCAATATTAGTTTTATACCTGAAAAATTAGGCCTTGTAAGGGAAGCCATCTCCAGAAAGCTGACGCAGGCGTAAGAAAGAAACCGACGAACCTACGACCTGCGAAGCAAGCAAGTCCAGTTTAAAGTAGAACAGGTGGCATACCGGAAGAATTTTAGGCTCAGCAACATGGCGGAAGGGTACAATGCCAAGTTAGCACCAAGGAACGTCAGATGTGTAGTCACGAAGACGATAGGGAGCTCCCTGTATGAGCTCAGCACCGAGACGGGACGGAAATTAGGGGTGTATCACGCAAAGGATATTTTTTCTACCTGAGATCCCCTGTGGGGACACCGGATTTGCCCGGCTAACTCAGTCGGTAGAACACAGACTCTTAAACTCAGGGCGTGGGTCGAAGCCACACGTTGGTCCGTAGTAGTCGGCCGTCGGGGGTATAGTCGGTCTGTCCGCGGACTATTTGACGTACACATTCCATATCGCAGGCGATATCGATGGGTCCGAGCTGTAACGGCCGCGAACAAACCTCGGGTAGGGTGTCTGTCGGTCTGTATCGACTGCAAGCAGCGGAATAACGGCATGCCGTTAGACAAAATCATGCGATTTTGTGGTACCACTAATAAATCGCATGATCTTGCGGTATACGTTTATTTTATTCTTTTCTGTTTTCCTTGCTTACAAGTACAGGCAAAATCGTATGATTTTGCGGTATCTTTGCTTGCTTTTGCAAGTACAGGCAGAATCGTGTGATTTTGCGGTACTCCTTTTTTTTTCCTTTTGCTCTTGCAAGCATAGGCAAAATCGTATGATTTTGCGGGATCTATGCCTGCTCTTGTGTGAGAGTAGCGGCAAGCCGCTATAGAGAGAGCAACAGGAAGAAGAAGAGGGAAATTAAGTAAGCACGAGAGGTCTGTCTGCGTTTAAATTTCAAGTTGAAGGGGAGAACTGTTTGGCATCTGGTGAAGCTCGGACGGGTTTCCGAGCTTAATATAAAACAGAAAAGTAAAAATAATTTTTAAGATTATCCTTCAAGGGTAATAATAAGGTCTAACATAAACTAAGTTGAAATTAACTAAAATCAAATTACGAAGACAACCCAGCAGAGAATCAAACTAGCAAACAATAGTGAAACAAAAAGGATAGAGTGAGGAGAAAAATTGGTAAAGCCTAGAGCTAATAAAAACTGCGAATAGTTCTTTCTTGTAAACTTGGTGAACAAAATTCCAAATCTGTATGTTATAATCCTGCTGATAATTTGTTCGTCGCAGCAATTTAAGAAATCAGTTATTGCGTATTTTGTAACAAAAATGAAGTACAAAATTTACTAAACTTGAAAATTGTGAACCAGAAAAAAAAACAGCAATTTAAGAAATCAGTTATTGTGTATTTTGTAATAAAAATGAAGTACAAAAATTACTAAACTTGAAAATTGTAAACCAGGAAAAAAGCAGCAATTTAAGAAATCAGTTTGTTGAGTATTTTGTAATAAAAAATTAAGTACAAAAAGTACTAGACCTGAAAGTTGTAAACCAAGACATGTGCAGATCAAGCAAAATAAATTGAAATCGCGAACCAATATCAAACACGAATGTTTCAGTTTTAATTAAAGCAGAAGGCACAGAGAAAAAAAAGGGGAGTAAATTTCTCCATGTTGGTGTACTAAATTATTTACGTTGAAAAACATAAGCTAATCAAGGTTACGAGATTTCTTTCGCTCGCATCGATGGTGGCTGCTTGATCGTGTGTTAGTGTTTGGCATGAATAAGTAAGCCCCAGTTCCCTTTCGTACGGTGCGAGGATTGGAGGCAGGCAGCATCCCCTTTGCTGGGAACAGGGACCGCCGAAGGAAACAGTCATCACCGCAGGCTCGACACCAGCACCAGCAGTATCAGGTATCTTCATTCATGTAATCTTTTTGTTGTTTTGCTCACGATGAGTGGTTAAGCACTACAGCTGCCACCGCTGTAGCTGAAAGGAGAAAGGGGGTGTGCATAGGTAGGGAGGACTCCAGACGACGACCGACTGACTTACAGTGGACAGACAGACAGCAGACAACCGACGGGACTTTTCTTTTTAATTTATTTTTATTTCTTTGTCAGAAAAAGACAAATACTCAGCCGGCAATGAAAGTAAAGAGTCTCATGACACATTTCAACGATGTCAAATTTCCGTCCTCAGTAAAAAAAGAGCCAGCAAACGCACTGCATTGCAACGTCCACATATTAATTCAGATTTAGATTTTGCAAAACCATTCGATATAACTACTTATGTAGGTGTACCTACATGTGGTAACTTATGTATTATAATTTGTTTTGTTTGGTTTGATGTCAAGACAGTACTCCTTGAAACTACCAGTGACTTATCGACTCAAACCTTTCTACTTTTTTTCTCGCCATCCAGAAGTCATGTATTCAGATAAGGGAAGAAGTCTCGTAGGAGCAAACTAACTTGAAGACAGACGCCAAAAATGTCTTGGAGGATGTTCGAAGTAGATTACTCGGAAGTAGTTCAGCTTGTTACATGGTATTTCACCCCTGTGGGCGCTCCTGAGATGGGTGGATACTGAGAAATCGGATTAAAAATTGAAAAAAGCATAAATTAAAAAAAAATTAACAACGCACAAACTTTAGAAGAATTTTCTGCTATGTTACTTCGCATAGATTGTTGCTTGAACTCAAGACCTCTCTGTTCTATGAGTTGTATGTCATATGTTCACATAGGCTTCAGAACGAACCTTAATTGCTGACCAATCAGCCAATATAGACGTTTTGCTTTTATTTCCAAATGCTTCTTTTTACCATTATTTGATGTTTCTACGTCACTCTTCTACTTGAACGCATGCCTTGGTACACATGGTTCGGTCCAAGAATTTAAGAGATAGGAGAGTGCAATCGCGTTTTTTAAAGCAAATGTGATGTCCGTAGACTTTTCAGCATTAACTCATATGCTCCATTTCTTTAGCCACATAGAGATCTTGTAAAAGTGTGTTTGAAGAATTATTGAAACATCGATTTAGCGTTCGCTGCGTGCAATTAAAGCCGTTTCATTTGCATATATAATGACACTGGCGCCTTCAACCAACGGCATATCCAACGAGAAAATAGTGTACAGCACAGGCCCTAATACATTTAATTTCGCAGATGTCTGATATTTTGTTGATTACTTTAACGAAAAAGGCGATTTTGTAAATATGAACGGAGAACGAGAGAGAAAGAAGTAGGAAGGTTGTTTTTCGATTTAAAAAGAAGTCTTGGACTGCAAGCTCTATTAAAACTTATAAACGTGCAAAAAATTGAAAAAACGAACAAATTAAAAATAAATTAAAGTAAAGCATATGGAACCAAGTGAGAGGAAATTGTTGCTTCTGAAGATATTATTTTAAGTAACACGCATATGCCTTAACTTTTATTGGCAAAAATCGTTGTGCTAAATCAGACGTTAAGTAATTCCTAGATCATTCTCAACATATCATTACTATTTATACACATATAATTTGGTAGGGTATATATATTTAAATAAATCTTAAAGATAACTAAGCACACAAAGTGCATAAAGTAGGATTTCACATTTTTGCATCAACTTATTCATATTTAAAAACAAGTTCAGCAATAATAGCCCCACAAATGGAAATTTTACCTTGTTACCGTGTTAAACATATATAAAACTATAGTTTGTGTCTTCTACGTTGAGACTCCAGTCTACCAATTTTGCATCTAACGCCCAATTTCGAATTTATATGAGGTATTGTTATCCTAAGAGCAAGGTCAGAAAAGTAACTCAAAAGAAAAAGCCTTTAATGGATTGGCTGAACCATTCTTAAGTTGTTGGTTTTGCGACACGATAGCTCAGTAAAAGCATACGGGTTTTAACGGGAAGCAATTCGATGAAACTTTTAAAAGTTTTACAAGAGGCACAAAAGCTTTCAGTGGGCCTGGCCCGAGAGAAAGCTTTGGACGCGCTTTAACACTAAACGTACCATGCCCGGTCAAATAACCGTTTTTAAAATTTTGTTTAAAATTTCTCGCATTCAACGTTATTGTATCATCATGTAGCTTATTGACTTTTCGTAAAATATACATACATCGAAAAGCGGGGAACGAGTTTTTATTGTAGCATCAGAAAAATATTTTGTTTACTATCTACTTTACTAAGATGCATACGTTTTTTTGAAGCGGTCATTTGACCGCTCATCGTAGGATGAAATGTCGGTACGTTTAGTGTTAAAAAACTAAAATATGCTTAATTAGTTGCAGGCTATGATCAATTCTTTCAATTTTCTTAATGCTCTTCGAGGCTCTTGTGTTCTTTAACTGAGAGCGACGACCTGTAACTGGGTATGTATTTCCCTACTTCGTTAGTGACCACTATACCTTTTGATATCGAACGTTGAGGCGCTTTCGGCGGTATTCTGCCATTGTCATACATCATTGTGAAAGTAACGTTAAATAACATATCTAAAGTGGCTGTGCAAACGGCGTGAATGATTGCAACGTTGAGCGAAGTTTAGTCTCTCAAATGGATGATTCTTCTCATAACATGGCCAAAAAGGCTATGCTTGCCACTAAAGCCACGAAAGCATGTTATGGGCTTCATAGTCAAACTAAATTTGTTGTAAGCTACAGTGTTAATCCTTCATTCATTAAGCAGAATACTTCAGCCGTTCCTTATTCCTTGCGCTTCTATAATCATCTTGCTAAAATCTCTCTTCCCCTGGTGCTTGCATTGGTTGTTATTCCGCCACATAAAACTGCTCTTGTCTTACGATTTCCATTTGATACACCAACAACAATTATTGCAGACTACGTTTAGCTATAGCTAGCTGAGTAGGAAATGAGCGGGATCGGCAAATATAAGATAAATTCTACTAGGTCAGCAAATACTTCGTCGTTTAACATCCCAGTCCTGTCAACTTTTTATTCGCGTATTTTCAACAAGAAATTTGACCCGATATGCTGTTTACTAAAAACTTTATTGGACGGTTGGAATCGGAGATACTTCCTTCAAATGTTCTTTGTCTAGGATAGTAAGAGTTTAGATGTGGTAGGCCCGGTACTAATAGTATTGCCGTCTTCATTACAGTGAGTGCTTTGATTCCAGCTAAGTTTGTTTCTCCTTGCAGTGTGAATAATAATTGATCCGGTTGAAGTCACCTAAACATGGTTTTTATGCTACCTGTCCTTACATCCCCCATCGTCTAATTTATGTGTCTACTTACACATCACACTCATTTGCTAAGTATCCAAATCTATCGTGATTTTTTCCTTCAAATTTCGGCTTCATGCAATGGAATATAATATAGTAATAATAGTAATAATTTACTGGCATCCCTATTTTCAAATATAGTAGATTTATCAATAACGTTAATCCGTTTGTTCAGCGGGAAAATTGTTTTATAAACAGAATTACCGTGATATCAGAGTAAAAGAATTTAATTTGTATAAAATCGGTTCTAAATCAACGCCTGCTCAGTTGAATACAGTAAACCAGCACTCCTACAGTACTGATTTTGAAGCCGTTTGCCGTTTTTTATTACGCGAATTTCAATATTTCCATACGTACATAAAAATCGCTTGTTGTATTGTTTTTACTTCTTACATGGTTGTTAAACAGATATTCTTATCTGTCAATTGTAAGTGCTATTCGCACGTGCAAAGTATCAGCAATATTATTAAACCAAAAAAAAGGGATTTTTGGTTAACTGCCACATATGCAGCTTGACTTACAGAAGCACACTAGATGCAGACTATTTTTAACTTCTTTGCAAAGTGTTTGGAACAATCGTACTCAGGCCAAACTGGCACGAACCTTGTTAAGTATCCCTATTCTATTAAAAATTATGATATGTTTTGTAACATGCTATTCTCTGTTGCTGTAGTTTTCAGTAGTACGTTAGAGCCTGCTTCCCTGATCCTGACGGCATTTCCTTCAGTGTTCTTAGAGATTGATCAGTTATTTTTATGAAACCAATTGTAGACATTTTTAATTTGTTTTTATATAGTAGTCTGTTTCCGATACCTGGAAATGCAGTTACACATTCTATCGTTACATAAGTGCGACACTCGATTTGGACCTACAAAGGTATTACGAAACTCTCCACCACAGTATCATGGTTTTGTAAATGGCAATTCTACCGTAACTAGTTTCTTCAAATTTGCTTGTAATATCTTTAATTAGTTTAAAGATGCCATGCAGACGGATATTATTTATAATGATTTCAGCAAAGTGTTAAATAAACTTAATCATAATCATCTAATCTTTACTTTAAAAACAATTTTTTTCCCCCGAAGTTTGTAGAATTTCGTATCGAATGTCGCATGATTGTCCGACCTGACCGGGGCAATAATTATATATCTTTTAGTTAACTAGCTCTCATTTGAAAGACGTACCTTGAGAATTATTAATTTTGAAAGAATAATGGCAAAATAAGGGGCAAATTTGACGTTTGTTTACACTGGTAAAATCAATGGCAGAATCATGCAAACTTAAAATTATGTAAGATTTTTAACGAAATAAATTTTATAATTTTTATAATTATATTTTCAGTTCCTAAAAAAACTTTGAATTTTTAAATTGAACTTTGAACTTTAACACGTATGATTTTATTTTTATTTTATGTTAATTATTAATACATTAACATATGAATTTATCTATAAAGAACCTTTATTTTAAAAGTAATTGCATATCAATCGTGGTTCCATATTATATTGCTACGGAAATCCTAAATCCAGTTCATGCCAAATAGTTGATTTTCCCAAATAAGTGTATATTCGCAGCGCCTCATGCAGTGCTGGCCGAGGAAAACGATTAGTGGAAGAGCAGGTTAACGGACTAAAAATTAAGCTATGAACTTAGATAATAGTAATACGCTTATAAAAATGTATATAAATAGACTAGTTGCGGAAGGCAGAGTCAGTCGGACCAGAACATTTGAGTCGAAAAAGAAGATTAGAGTTGAGAAGTCGAGAGTAGTGCCAAAGTAAAATGTAAATAGTCCTACCCTTAAACAAATTAATTGTAAATAAAAGAGTCTGCTAGTGAAACCGTGCATATGTGTCTCATTTAAAAAGCATATCCACGGTCCAGTGATACGAACTGTTTTCGAGAAAAGCGAATTTCGTAACAATATAAATAAAAACCAACTTTTTAATTTACACAAAACGCTTTAAAGTGAATTTATTCTTCATATCTTGTATTTCAATATAATCAAATTTGAAAATGCAGAATACGTTCCGGTTTATATTTTCCCACTTATGTGCCACAATTATCAGGCCTATAGCGAAACTGTGGTCAAAATAGGACTTGATCCAGAAAATCCAAAGGTTACTTCCATCATTTTTCATTCCACCTTTGATTGATTTTTCGGTTTATGACCCATTCTTCATTTTGTGCAAGATTCCGAAAATAAATCTAAATTCCTACATCTAATTACCTCAATAAATACTGTGGATATTTCAGTTATCATGTGTTGTACAACAACGTGTCATAAGAACGAGAAAAGCACAACAAAAAGTGATTTGCCACTAGAAATACCAAATTTCCTGTAGAACCACCATTTCGTGTTGGCTTTAATACTCCACCGAATCCATTCCCTGCAAAGTTTTTTTTTCCATTTCTCGTATCATACAATCATAGAAATTGTGCTCTGCGCAACACTTAAGTAAAAATCGCTATTTGTGAGCTATTGACAGGCTCCAAACCTCAAAAATATCAAAGTAAGTGATCTTTGGAAGCATGTAAATTTTTCTTATACCATCATTTACACCAATTTTTCCAAACACGTATTCAAAAGCCTCTTTTAACACGTGAGACGATTCCGGTAATGGACATCTAACAATATGTGTACACATATCTCAATTGAACTTGTTGGCAAATGTATAAAATCATCTAATTACATATTAACATAGTAAAATTTGTAGCGTACCGCAAAGCTGTTCTACATTTTATAAAATTTCTTTTCCACTAATCTCGATGTTTCTATACTGCCAAACGACATAATATAAAGAAAGGAAAAATTCCGGCTGATGTGTACATGTGTATTTAATAACCATACTTTACTTACCCTCTTTCTGGCTTTGTTTAGTAAAATAGATTAGGGCAGTTGACGATAAGACTAATGTGTCCAGTAGATTGCTGAGCTTTTATTATTTGTTGCTGCGTTGCGTTTTATGAATGATAGCGACAGTATATGATGATGTATGGAGAAATTGATGACACGCCATGAATTACAAGCTTTTAACGAATTACGAATATTAATTCGTCCATTAAAGTAAAAAGTAACAAAAAAAATCAATTTACATACCTTTCACAACTTCAAAATTTTTGTATTGTTTCAGCTGTTTGTAAGTAAACAATTTTGCTCCCAATTTGATTTATTTTACATTTTTGGCTGTTTTCTCTTATAAATGCAGCTCTAAACAACCAATACGAACTCAGAATAACCAACAGAACCACAGGAATGGTGGTCTGCGCAACGCTTAAGTAACCGACGGCTAAACGGGTCACTGGAGGCACACAGGTTCTTCTTATGCCATCACTAACACATATTTTTCTTAGGATGTGTGAAGTGTATTGGAGAAATCCCTTTGTAACAGTATGTATATTTCAGTTTACGTTGTTAACAAATGTATGGAATCATTTACTTACACGATTTCGGGTAACGTAACAGAACTTGAAGGGTCTCTAAAAACACTTCTACGTCTCATACCATTTCTTTTTGACCAATATCGAAGTTCCTCTACTGCTAATTGACATAATATACGGCGAGGGAATATTTCACCTGATGTGTATATGCTTCTCAACGTTATTTTATTATAAAATAACTATATAATAATATATTGTACTTATCTTGTTACTTTGTATGATTTAGTAAAATGGATTAGATCAGTGGGCGATAAGACCAATATATACAGTTGACGTGTTTTATTATTTATCGCTCCATTGCGCTTTATCAATATTACCTAATAATAATAAGAAATAACGTAAAGCAAACCCAAAGCATGAGCAGTTTTGTTTACGCCAGCTTTGATAGTTTCAAAACTAAATTATCAGAAACGAATGTTGCGCGAAGAAAAATGTAGGTAGCAAAAAATAAAAACGCTAACAAAGCGGAAAACGTATTTCGAAGTTAAAGACATTACCCTTCGTTTTAGGACCAAATAAACCTAATGGTTACACTACTTTTCGTTGTTAAATACTACCGATATTTCTGTTCATAATGTATTGTCCTTGACCAGTGTGACTAATAAATTTTATATGGAAATCAGGATTTGGTTTCACGTTAATTCAACTTGGCCATTTCGATTTACATATCTTAAAAAACATCGTAAATGACGTTTAAAATACAAAGTAAGTGAAGATTTACTTACGCAATTTGCAAACAATTCTGGTATAGCCATCTATTCTTCCTTATTATGGTACGGCAATATAACTGGCTTAACAAATGAATATAAGTAACCCTCAGCATGCCAATGAGAGTATCTGGCGGTATTCTCGATCGTTTAGATCAATGAGCGGTTTGTTAATTTAAAAATTATTTTGCTAATTTATTTATTATTATATAATTAACATTATTATTATTATTAAGCTTATGAGAAAATATACAATCCTCAAGTTGCTTTCTAATATTTCTCACATCGATATTAATGTAGAAAAAAGTTTTATAAATGTATTTATGGACAATATGCGTAGACATTTATAAATCAAATTTATACCCCATTTTATAAAAAGTTTATAAATTAAATGTGTCTTTCAGGCCTGGTCATATAGTCGAAACTTCATTTTCTTGGCCATCTTGTAACGTTATCTTAATTAGCCTCCAATAATAGAATGGGGTTTTCTGCCTAAGTTTTTTCAGCAATGAACCATCCCGGTGTTCCTTATTGGGTTTAGCATTGAGAGGAAAT
>NW_024003727.1:0-2747 GCF_014805625.2 Glossina fuscipes
TTCATCTCAAGAGTGACGCCATTCGGGCTAAAACTGGCAGTAAACAGTTATATATATCTTCAGCCAAATCTTCATAAGAAAAATGTTGTCTTCATTTGTGACATGGCTGAAAAGTTGATATAGTCATAGCATTGGGGGAATTCAATTTTCCATAAGTCACTTGGTGTTATTGCGATAGTTCTGGCTGTATGATCTGCACTTCAACTATTGTGTTTTCCAATGAATTATTTGATCGTGGATTGCTTCACTAAACCTTACGGCTAATTGTAACGGCTTACTGCTACATCTTTGCTTTGCCAATTTGCCGGAGATAGCCGTAGAACTTTGTCCACCTTTAAGTTTACCGGAGGATCCGTATGATTCAACTATTTATATATACTTTGACTGCAGGCAGGATTGTCCGTTGAATTATTCTAATGTGCCAAATCCAACTTGCTCCAATAAACATTACGATTTTAGCAAAACCAATATATTACTGCTTAAACCCTATTCGGCATCCGTTTCGGCGAAGCAACCTCGCCCCCGTAGCACGTGCCCGCCATGGTTTAGCAAGACAATTAAATACTGCAAAAATAGGAAAAACAACTTTTCACAAATATTTTTCTTAGGACTATTTCGCCTATTTTGCTGCTATGCATAACTACGTCAACTACCAATGTGGTTGAAGATACCTTCACCCGATAAAATCCTCACTGCTTGCTAATTGTGAAAGTAAATAAATAAATAAATAAACACAAATTTATCTATTATTCGTATCCTGGTTTACAGAAAAAGAAAACACACTTAGTAGCGTAAAATACGATGATTGCAGATATTAAGATTAATTAGGTAACTTAGGAGCAACAATAATACGAATGAAATTTGAAGAAAATATGTTCTCAAGCCATGTGTGTGCAATATGACAAAAGACATTTAACAAATATTTTTCATCTGTCTGAAACACCAAGAGGAACCACTAAGACTATAAATAGGAAATGGGGAGTTTACCCTCCCCGACAATCCTGTGATAACCACGCAGCATGGTCAGCAAAAGCGGGAAGCGATAGAAAACATATTGAAGAAAGAAACCAAATCAGGAGCGATCGTAGATCCAATCATAGTGTCTAAACGACAACCCCCTATGAGGGCATATCTAAACGACTACGCCAGAGGACAGAGTATAGATAGGCTTTAGCGGATTAAAACGGGCACCCTTTAGATTCTTTCCCACTTAACGCCAGATATATGCTTACATATACGTATATGTATGTATATCTACGTATGTAATTTGGTATATGTGTATGGTACATTGGCACTTTTTAGAAAGCAGAATTTTTGCGCATTTTTTCACCAACTTTTATCACATTTATTTTTCTTTAGGCAGGCATATGTCTTGGTTTACTGACGACTTGAACCCGTTCCAAACATCTTGCTTATAAACTTGACTCGATTCTGATGACATACTACGTGCTTGCATATATTGTAAAGGAAAATGTAGCGGGTGTACAAATAATCTGTTTATTGGAAAGATTCCCTAGCTATCTTTCCAAAGTGTGATCAAGTGTTGTTGGTGTATCTCCCTATGCTGCTCGGCGTCAGTGCACCAGGTCGAGCTGTCTCTTAAAAATGCCAATTAAGCTCGGCATGAGACAGTCCCTAACTAAAGTTACAAAGCAGATAGAACTCCTTTCGTTATAACAGCGAGTTGATACGCCGTGATTGAACTGCATAAAACAATTACTTTATTCAGTTTTTACTCGGCTATTTATACCTAAGTTGTTATACTAAATTATGCTCACATGTACAAAAATGATAATTGTTTTGATTGGGGGCGCCCGGCATCGTATTGCATTATGAAATGCAATACTTAGCCAGGTGAAGTGTGACATAATTTCTATTCTTCTTTTAGCAAAAGAATTATGATGAATTCGCATAATTCTGTCACACTTCAAAGTGGATGCATATAACGATATGCGATCACAGTACAATATACGCGGATGTGTATGCGGTCATTCGTATTATTGTTGCTCTTGAGTTACATAATTTGTCATGATTTCTACTGTTATAGAAATTCATGCCACGAAATGTTTTACAAAATAGAATTTTTCTTCTCTATTTCTGAAAACATTACAAGATTAAAAAACTCGAAAATGAAGCTTTAAAGTGAAGAAATATTTTATTTATTGGTCTATAGTTTTAATTTTCTTGAAAAATATGTGCATAGAAAACTAAATCTCCCTGCTTTAATGCAAAGCAAGCAAACTAACTAAAAACTGTCTAAAAATATGAGAAAAAAGAAACTGTAAACTGTAAAAATGTGTACAAAAATTCTTTTAAGTAAATAATAATAAATAATTATAAATAAAATAATTGCTAGGTGTTGAGAATTTATTTGCGTAAAAAAAGATTTATAATAACACGGCACATAAAATAGAAGTTTGCATTATTTACATTTTATTTCAAGTTTGTTCTGTTCTGTTTTGGTTCTATACGCTGATGGTGATATATTCGGTTTGCCAACTAATTCGCAAAAAATGGTTAATCAGGACACCTTTGTGTAAACACCGTAAATAAAGAACGAAAACTTGATTGAAAAAGTATTGACAAAGTGTTCGAAAAAATTATACGAATGGTGCTCCATAGGTTAAAAATACTGCTTTGATTTCTTTCTAAACAAGCCATCGTCAAAGAATTTATTTTATTACTCTTGTATCGAACTTCATACGAACATCCTTTTTGGACCAATACCAATACGCTATTGGAAGAAA
>NW_024003728.1:0-3116 GCF_014805625.2 Glossina fuscipes
TAAAAAAGACGAAGCTTAGCTTGTGGGTTGCACGAGTAACCGCAGGGGCTGCAAAGTTTGCATGCCATCTATTACGGACAGTTACGGCCTCTCTTTCTCTACGCTTTTTCTTAAAAATCAACTGAGGTATAAATCCGTTACATATTTACCGATTTTTATTGTGTTACCCTCATCACTTGATGAGGGTTCTACAAGAAACCTCTTCCGTTTGTGACATTCGTAAATGTTCCTGAGAGATACTATAGTGCGTCCTTTAATGCCAATTAGGCTATTTTTCAAGATGCCAAAGAATGAGGTAGAGAACTTAAACTTGGAATTACTATTTTCGGGGTGGATACATGCGAATCGCATTTTATGTTCTGCTTAAAGACTTTGTCTACAAATTTTTTCACTGACTTCTTTTTAAAAGTTTATTTCTTTTGCGCCATTTGTTTTCCAGATTCAAAGTGATCAAATCGGATATATGTTTTATGTATATAGGTTAAACAAATGCACTAAAGCTTGGGAAAATTAATAAAAATTTTGATAAGAAAGGAAAGAAAATGTTTGTGCCTTTAACTTGATACTCCTGTAATTGATATAATTTACCATTCACGTCACTGGACTATTGCTAAGGACACGAAGAATTCAATCTTACGAGAAATTCTTATCTTTTCTTTATCTTGATGGAAGTCGTTTGTGACCCTTCGCCTACGAGGTCATTCAGAGAGAAAATAATTCATTTAAAAGTGTTTATATCCAGTCACTGTAGTGGTAGCACCTAACTCAGATAGTACCTTACGAATTTATTAAATAGACTCACCGCTATGAGATATACTGATTCTCTGCTTTTTTCATAATTTATGTAACATCCAAAAGCAAGCTCCAGAGACTTATAATCTTGATTAGCGTGAATTTACTCATATCCGCCCATCTATATGGTGTTTGTTGTTGGCACTCGTTCGTTCGCAAAAAGGAAGATATCGACTTCAAATTTGGTAGAAACATTGGAAGTTTTTGCACGCAGTTTGTAATTGAAACTGTGATAAATCGGCCGGAGCAGAAGCGCGCAGTACGGCATAAACTGGAGGCAACTCCTTTTTTCTTAACAAAACTTTGAAATCATAAAAGATAGACGACTCAAATTTTCCACATATACTTTGCGAAACATTATACTCTGTACACACATACAAAGTTACAATTGACCGAATGTTATTTTTAATTTTTTTTTTTTTTTTGAGATTTTACGCTTATTTATCATAAGGCAAATAAGCCAGAATGTTTACATTCCTCTTATGAAGATATATTACCCGCCTACAAGTGAGTTAATTCTAAAATGAATACGATAGACACCGCGACCTGGTGGATTAATTTTTTCTTAATAATACCGGCGATATGGGTACCAAATAAAAAAACTTGGAGAGCAGAACGTCAAAAGCATAGTGATGGATATGCGAAATTTAGCGAGGGTCGAATGTATCTTTCTTACTTGTTTTTTTTCTTTTCCTATGAAAATAAAAATTATTTTTCTAAATATGTACATGTACGCTTATTTAAAAATTATGTGTTATAATTAAATGCTGAAGTATATTCCCCTTAATACCACTAGGCAGCAGTGTGGACAAAGCATAGGACAACGATCGTCCGCTTGTGAAGTTAAATTATTGAATAGTAAGTCCGTCTTGTCCGTTTCATTCAAGGCACATCCTGTTAAATTATGTCTGCGTTCTTCGCAAAAGAGGGGAATTTCAAATATTTTGAGAATCACTTCACTTGCCGACGAGCTAGGCCTTGAGGCCTAATTGATAATTTGAGTGTGCTCTAAATTCACTTTTGCTTCACATCTTGCTAACCACATTAGATAGCAGAACGCCACATCGCATACAAAACTAATCGATTCAGGCTTCAGTTGCTTAATAGCTTTCATTCCCAATTTGTACTTTAGCTTCGAAAGTTTATTATTTCCGTAAAAACAATAATTTTCGTTTAGTCAAACATTTCCATAAGTAAACTTTTCCAACTTTTACTTAAATCGCTTTAAAATTATTTCGCACTTCTTCTGTCAAGCCAATCATACGTATTCCTTTTCTAACAAGTGTGTGTAGGGTGTTGTCTGAATGTTTAAAATAAATAGATATTGAACTAAGTATATTGTAGCTGGTGTGTGTTTGTGGTTAGCAAGTACGCAAGACCTTCACTCTCATTGCAATACTCTTGAGGAAGCCAAACAAAACAATGAGACCAATGGAATAGCGTTTTTTTTCTTTGATATCAAAGAATTGACCTAACTTTGATAAAATTTATAAATCACTGCTAACTGCACTATTTCTTTTTTTTTTGGATGTTGAGTTAAGATAGAACAAGCCAATAATATTTGTGGCTTATACGTCCAGATAATAAACATTAATAATTATTAGGAAGAAATGTATAAAAAAATGTTAGCTAAAGATATGTTAAATGTAATTGTAAGAACACCTTTGCAAACTTCGGCTGGAAAAAATATGTTATAGAGATTAATTATGATTGAACGTGTGTATGTGTTCTCCGAGGTGACATCCATTTTTTGCTGCAAAGAAATCGAGGAGGCGACCATATAAATTGAAAAAGCCAAAAGAATTTCTAATACTATCAAGCCTATGACACCTAAAAATTAGATGCTCAGATGACTCGCTAATATTACAAACTTCACAAATATACTTTATCATAAGCGTGACCACTCATGAGTCTATAAAGAATTTTGATTTCCCAGGAATTAAAGGAAACCTGTGACAAGGGTTTTATTTTATAATATGTGGAAATTATTTTATAAAAAAGGCGATTGGATTTAACTCGCGCAATCTCCTCAAATTCATTATTTAGTTGTTGGCTAACTGTACTAAAAGTTTAAAATGTTTATGCACATTAGAGTTCTTTTTTCGACTTGTTTTTTTATCTATTTCATCGGAGCGCAGAACTAACTGCTATTTTGCCGATTTTGATAGCAAAAAATAAATATAAACAACACTCTGCTTTGTTTTTCTGTTTTTTCATTGGACATGAATGATAGCATGAAAATGATACGGAAGTCTTACGTGAAGCAAGCTAAATCAACTATAAACTATTGCTTTCGTCGCGAGCGAACGTTTAGTAATTACATC
>NW_024003729.1:0-646 GCF_014805625.2 Glossina fuscipes
AAGAGATTCATAACGTTAGATAAATTCTGTTCGGATCAATCTCTATACATTATTAATGAAATCTTTACGCAGCTTTGTTCTGTTTACAAAATGTTTAATAATACAATAGTTGAGTTAAAGCGCTATGTAAACATGTCTGTATGCAAATGTATACACACGGCACAATAAGCCTATGTACACTTCAGCTCACAGAGAATGAAAATAGTTTGTTTCAATATACAAATCCGGAATACCTATATCTGCATGTATATACACAGATATAATTATATGTGCACATATGTAATGTATATATATTGAAGTTTTTACGTTCTTACCGCAGGCGGTATGAATATAAATGGGGTGATGATGTTGAAATAATTTGAAATTAAACAAATACGTAGCAATATCCAATGACTACACATAGGCTCATGTGTGCGATGACATGTGCACAATGCAGCAAACACATGGTTTTTATACGTTGCTATGCGGAAACTTTTAATAATAATAATAGCGATAACACTCTGTATGGGTTTGAAAACTATGGGTGGTTGAAATCTCGAGCATCATTCCATAATTTAAAAAAATGGTTTTAACACGTGGAACAAAAATATTTTGCAACTACTTTGCCGTTAAAACTTTTCAACCAATAATTTTAATGTTAAAAATT
>NW_024003729.1:846-14956 GCF_014805625.2 Glossina fuscipes
ATTAAGCTTTATGCTTGATTTCGCAGCTCAATGAACATGTCTATAATGACTATATCGTTACGTAGTCGCGCAATTTATTCAAAATGATAGCACACAGCAAATTATGGACAAATCTGTTAATAACTTTTGTGTTTATTCTTATTTACATTTATTTATATCGTTATGTTTTTACCGTCATTATACATTCATATGTATTTATCATCATCATATATCTATATGATCTCTGTCCTGGCTTTATTCGCATCTTTTTGTAATTTTTATGGTAAACATAATTTGATGGGGAGTTGAAAGCTCTAACTCACACTCTGGGTAGGTGAGACAAATGTTCATCCAAAACGAACTGCGCACATACAAAAGCACAAAAAAAAAAAAAATTAAGAAAATTACAATCGATCGTGACCGAATATTTCCTAAGAAAAAACAAAAAAAAATTAAAAAAACTAAATTCTCAAGCTCTCTAATGTGAAGTGTGAACGGCTGGTTTTTTCGATTTTCAAAATAAAAGTCTTTGTCGCATGGACGCATAGGTGTTGCAGGCGTGTCTTTTAAAAAGTTTAGGTTGCAAATTCTTTTGCAAATTTGTAGGCGATAGCGTCATTGTCGCTAATGGGAAAATGTTTACTACAGGTACCACACGGTTGGACAGACAGACAGGAGGGCAGACGAGCACATTGATCTGCTTAAGTTGATTCAGAATTTGATGCTGATCGAAGATATATATATATACTTTGTGGAGTTACTTAAGCTTCCTTCTTGGCGTTGCCAACGTTTTGACAAAATACGTGTACCCCTGATCCTTCGTTCATGAGTATAAAAAAAGACACTCAAACAATTCACACTTATTTCTGTTAAAAAAGTAAACGATGGAAAGTTTTAACAAAATATCTATCAACTCTTTCTAAAGGTTAAGGATAAAAGAATAGATGAGCTCAACGACATATCAGCCGCCAAATACGATAGCATAATTAAATAACAGTTTGAAGTGGTGAAACGACAAGGATTCTCTACAAAGAGTATGAGACTTTCTTTTTTTTTTTTTTATGTTTTTTTTCGACCTTTTGATTCTCTTGTAATTTCCGCCAAAACTTTGTAATAATTTTTCCCCATAAGTTTCACATCACCATTTATATGCCAAACAGCATAGGAAAAAAATTAGGCAATTTCGCATAATCTGTTCCCTTTGAAAATTATCTTTTTTTCTTTGATGAAAGTGTGTTTAGATAACTAAGTTAAGAAGTTCAAGTGTTCAGAAAAGTAAGTGGCTGTTTGAAGAATGAGAAAAGCTTCTTGTATATATATATGCTAAACTGCCGAAATGTTATATATTAAAGAATATTATTTTAATTGTTTTAATAAACTTTAAGCCAAGGTTAAAAATATCCCACAGGAAATATTATTCTTCGGAAAATTTTATTTTTGGAAAAAATGAGTTTTTTCTAAAAAATATTTCGGATTGAAGATTGCATGCAATAGAAAAGACGTTGGGATCTCAACGTCAGGTGGACATCACAGAATGGCATATTTAATTTCCTTAACTACCAAAAGCCTTATGCCATTGTTAATTATAAGTTCACATATCACAGGGGAAAGAGTTACACTTAGGTCTTATTTCTTGATCTTCTGCATAATATTCTTTATGTACACATGTCGCGAAAGAACAGTTAACTGGACGGCGAAAAGAAACTTTCTAAATTGGCGCAGTTCCACATTCTTTTCGTTGCTGGAAAAGTTCATAAGAGATAGCACATTTTAAAGCAAGCCACCTTAAACCAAGCGAATATGTTTAAAATAAAGTTTTTCAAATTTGTGTAAACCTGCATTTCTATAAAGATTTTCAGTTGTCTTGCTTTTCATTTTTGTCGCACACATTTGTCGTTTTTGTTTTGTTGTTTATTGCCCAAGTTTCGGTTTAATCAAGTAATCGCTCGGTGCATATTGTATCAATCAATTTGCTTACTTCAGCACAAACAAAAGAGTGGACTTCTATGCGAACCTATTAGATTTTTGGACGAAAATTACTTCTATTAAATCTCTCAACAAGAGGTATTACTTTAAGCGTGTGACGCAATGGAATTCTAGAAGCTGTATGGTAAGTGCCCAAAGAGAAAGCCAAACGAACCAAGCCAACAATTTAACGCCCTACACAGCTTGGCTCAGTACAATGTTCTGTTTGCTTTCATCATAAAATGCCAAAAATTTTAACGGAGCCTTTATACGGAAGGCAGTACCAGCCGACGTGGTGCAAATTTTGCAAAATTAATTTTCCTATCCAAAGATCTTATTAGTCTTTACCTACTTTCATCATAAAGTATTGCAACTTATGTTATAATGCCGAATAAAAGCTTGCTTTTCATGAGAGCTCTTATACAAAATAGGGTTCGAATCGAAATAGGCCTACGTAACTCGAACTTTTCTCATCATCACATTTTTAGGCTTACGTTCCATAGGAATAATTAAGTGAAATCAAGTTAAAAAACTTGGCCCTAATTGTTCGCGCCAAGTTATTACACCGAAATACAATTACTTAGCGAGTTTGGTCAAGATATTTTGCGAAAATTTGTAGTGTACCTATTTCTTTAGTTCGTTCTTCACTTTATACGTTAATTCAAATTTTTCAGAAGCTTTTATGGGCCATAATATACAACAACTTGAGCGAAGAGTTTGACAATTCCCATATTACAGTTGCTTCTTAGCTAACATTCTTTTCTTTTGCTACCAGCTGAACTTACAATTGTGTTTGTGGAGTCGTTCGTCCATCTTTAATTGAGCTTATGTCTCCGTCTTTTATCCTTTCCTAAACTCTCTCCTACGAACATTGATTGAGCTCATCATTTTTCTTTTAAATTAAAGGAAATCATAAGAAATCTTAATATCTTCAACATCTTCAAAATTTTGACTTAGCTTGACCGTCTGAAGTCTTGACTTAAACAGAAAAGTGTTCAGAGGTTCACCCTTAACCAAATTCCCTTATAGCAGCTTCCCTTTTCTTCAAGGTCGTCACAGTTCTTTGGCTCCAGTTGTCACTCTCGCTTTCCAGCTTGTCGATGCCCGTAATATGAGCACGCGATACCACGAACCAAAAATTTTTGCCTTTTCCATCAAATTTCCGCTTTTTAACACTGTACAAAATTCCATTGCTAAAAGTCGGCGGGACTTCTTACGAATGTATAGGGATTATTCCTAAAAAAGCTTTGCTAAGCTTAACATATTAATCACACGCAATTACTAATTTCCATTTTTGGAATATGTTTGGAGCGAATTTTTCATATAATTTGGAAGAATAATTCGGACGAATTTTCCTATAGAAGAAGAGGCAATGCATAGTGCAAATAGCGAAGGAATCGAAAATTGGTAATAGATTACGAATGATAATGTATTATGCACTGGATTTGGCCAAATCGTCAAGGGTCGCACATTGCTCCGACAAGTAGAGGTTAATAAAACTACTGTCATGTGTAGCTTTAGTTTGCAGTTATCTAGCCAAGTTTCCAATCCCTTACAACACAAGAGCGTGTGAGGAACAAAAATGGCCTGAATTCAATTTTAACTATAGTGTGATTTAAAAAGGGACATAAGTACGATCCAAACGAATGTAAACTATTTAAACGATTTAAGTCAAACTATTCTTTGGTGATCCCTTCTATAATATTTCCAGATGGTAGTAAGACTACGCAAGTTATCAGCGCAGGCTTTTTAGAAATTTTTTTCTAACTATTGCTCTGTTATAGGATTGTCGTTCCGTCCATTGCGTCCAGAGGTATATTCATTGATTTTTGAATAGAATAAAATTGTGAGTCGATTTATCGAAAAAATTTCGATACATTTTCATGGATGATGTGAATATTATGTCTAAGAACTGTTAACTTCACAATAATAAACAAATATATAGTAAACAATACACTCGAGAACAATTTTTGTAGATCAACTAATTTGCTCAAAATTTATTTTGTTACTCAAAGCAAACCATTTTCTGCCTGATTTGAACAAAACCTCCAAGCACTAATGTAAAAGCTTTCATAGCAACAAGTGCTAGCAAAAATGATCTGATTCATCACATGTACTTAAATACATAAATGAAAAATAAATATTTAATATAAATACAGCGAGGTACAGTTTTGAAAAATTTTTTCCACTTTTCAATTAGTTGTTTAATGAAATGGTTTTATATGTAAATATGATTTTCCGTTATTCAACAAATATGTGTAAATCAGTTTAATGACTAGTTGTCAAACAAATAATGTGTAGATACCTGTATCCATACCATTCACTGCTTTAATCAGTGTATTCTGCATCTAATAAAAAAAAAACTTATCATATAAATGTGCCAAACAAAAAGTTAATGTGGGACTGAATAGTTAAGGTTTATTACAATTGTATGCGCATACCTTGTTCCCCCCATATTGCCATAAATATATATATAAAAGAGCTACTACCCCGGATTTACTTCTTGCATTAGTATATATAATATAATGCATTCATTTTTTTGCTTTTAGTTTATTTGATGGGAAATATTCAACGAATTAATGGTAGTTTTTCGCGAATAATGGCAATTCATTTCAATGCATAATGTTTTAAAATAAATAAACTGAATTGAATTTTAAATATTTAAAAAAATTATTCTTGTTTAAGTACATGAGTATATGAAATATTAAGTGCGTGCGGATGCTCAGAAGCACTTCAATCAAGTCCAATTTTTATTACACCGATCGATTGTGAATCATTTCGTCAATCTCTTTCTGAATGGATCTAACCTTGTCTGCACAGCTGACCGCCTTGCGTTCTTATCCTCAAAGTACGGGTCGCAATTCTTGAGATATTTTTATTAGATTTAGTGCAACGACAGATTTCGGTTCAATGATAAAAGCTATTGCAAACGGTTCGGCTTAAACTGTTTTCATTATAAATTGGATCTATTTATTATGCTCCCTAAAAAATAATGTTTACCGTACACAAACTATTCATTTACAAAAATGTATATAAATATACACAATTCTTATGCATTCTTATTAAAGATCTGATTATATATCTGATATATTGTTGTGCGCACATATGTGTTCGTGATACGCTCCTTTGGTTTTTGTATTTGTTTCAAGCCTCTTAATCTTCCCACTTTCTGCGCACTTATGGAACAACTGGACAACCGTTTTTATCTATTTAAACTTCTTAGTTACATGTCAAAATTTAACCAATCAAGGCAAAGAAAAGTTCCAATGTTAGATGTGCCTTGCTAAGATCAGAGGAAAATGTAGTAACAATATGAAGAAATCCAAGACATGGAAAAAATGACAACGTATTTATACATGTAAATGAAAATAAATAATTCATTGTTTGTTTTGGTGTGATAGCTTGGTTTCGGGATATGAATGCAATTTGAACAGACCACGTAAACATTGATGTAACTTATAGTTTGTGCGGCATTGGGAAAGCTTTGTCGGGTCATAGCTGTTAGTATTTTGATTGGGGACGTGAAAATACATCAGACTAAGCACAAATGGTGAAATCACATACCCCTTTATCATTATGGATAAGCCCTAAGACTATGCATCTTGTTCACAGCGATTCTAGGTGAATAAGTTTAACTTTGTATTCGTATGGGGGCAGTTTAAACGGGATATTCCAAACTAATAACCGCTTTGCCTTGTTGTACAATACACAAAAATGGGGCATTAATATAAAGGTGACATAGCAACTTGCGATCCAGTAAAGCTCCGAAGTCATTAAAAAAATGTATTTTATCAAACTCTTAGTTGTTAAAAACACACTGCGGAGGCATACACCAAGCCAATGAAATGTAGGAGACCTTTGTTTAGGTTAAGTGATAAGCCAGGTAGCAGAGGTAAATAAAGGAAAGAAAGGATCACGATGTGTACTGGAGCTACACAATTAATAGTGAATTTCTTTATTCATAATTTTTTTTTTATATTTGCAAATATTACCGTTATTAAACTCGCCATGTTCATAAACTTTAGTACTGTCCGTTTAGTAATGTCCGTTGTACTAAAAATGTCTTACTTAATCTAAATAAAAAAAACGTGCGCTAATCTTAGTTAAAAATGGCTTAATAAATCAAAGCATTTTAAAGGGGCATGAAGATGTTTCACACACAATTTCAGTTGTGCAGTCTTCGAACTATAAGTTCGAAGAAAAATAATAACACTAGCAGGTCTACCGAACTCTTAATTCTGTAAGCTGATTGAAGTAAAAGCACAAAGAACAAGTTTTGTCTGGTTTTACATTATAATTTGTAGTCGTTAATTTTCGAAGTGGGAAAAAATATGTACAAAGCGGTAATTTGAAGTTTGTATAACAAGGTAGAAATAGTAGATATTAATAGATACACGAATCGGAACGTGACAAAATTAATTTTTTTATTTGTTGCTGGTCTGATACCGGTTCTCTACCGGTACGTTACATATATATGCAGCTTGCAAAAATGCGGTTACCTTAAAGAAATCGAAATAATCTTTCGGAGCACAGCACGACTTTTCTCTATAATACTTAGCTTTATGGAATTCTGTGGAGTAAAGAAATAGTAGTCGTCTGTATTGATTCTGCTTTATTCGAAAAATCAGTATCCTACCACAAAGTTTATTGTGCGACGGATGTCAAGCAGCTCCCCCATTATTTTTGCCTACCTAACGTATTTTGATGGCCATAATTGTATCCAGGTATTCTTAAAATGGACACACAAATTACCGTATGCGGGATTGCTGTACAATTAAAAGAGGATGAAAACTTTAAGTAGACCTCGACTTGGCGATGTTTATATGTCTCTAATTTTTAGCTTCTTTAATACAATAATATATGTCTCGAAAGAGTGCTTATTGGAAAGCGTTTCTGTGTGTTAATGTGGGTTTATCGAAACAACCTTTCAATGGATTTAAAGTTGGGAGTTATTAGAAAGATGTAGCAAGAGGTTAAACGTTTGTGATGAAGTTTTCGACAGAATGGATTCGGTGTTCTCTTTTTAATATTTTTCAAAGAAAATAGTGTTACTGACCGTACTAGATGATAACGAGAGCATAGGTTGATAATTAGATAAGTAAGTTTATTTTAAGCACAACAGATTAATAAAACGAGACAAGGATCAATGGATTAATAAAACGAGAGAAGGCTTCGTAATGCTTGAAGTTGCGCTTCATAAGCTGCCCGAGAAGGAGAGAGAATATTATTGTTCTACTACCTTTACTTCCATCAAAAAAAAAAAAAAAACCAAAATGCTAAAAACCCTTTTTTGGACTGATATGGTTAACATACCAACTACACTTTTCTTGAAAGTTACCGATAAAAGTCGCCCTATGTTTTCTTGGAAAAAACGTTCGAAAAAAACGTTCATAGTCCACCAAAAAAGAATAAATTTAATAATGATCTTGACCCCACTTTTCCCTTTTCTTTTATATACGTTTTCCTCCCCAAGCAGGAATCCATCCGAAAAAAAATTGTTTAAAAGTACTTCATCTGAATTATTTCCAGCTTGATGCAGCATGCAGCATTCTTCTCCGGAAGAACTCTATTTTTGTATATTAATAGTGCTGCTAAGAAAAAAGAAATCCTCCACATTGCACCTCCCAGCCTATTGGGGTGGGTGGCAAATATGTTAAGATAAGCAGTGTATGGTGGCGTACATATAGAACACTTTTTAACTTTCTCTCTTATTTAGTTTATAAGTAAAAAATAGAAAAAGTCAAAAAAATGAAAAAATTAAAATCTAACCGCTCATAACTTTATGTACGCGTGGCCGATTTTTTTCATCTTCCAACCTGAATAGTGGGATACCTCGTAAATTAAATTTAGAATATTTCATCCTTCTACCTTTTATAATTTATGAATAATGAGCAAAAGTTCACGAATTTTTCCTTAGAAAAAAGGAGTTGCGACTAGTTTACTCTTTTTGTGGGCACTTGCTTTGGCAAAATTCATGGCATAACCAATTCAGAATTTCATGCTTCGTGGGGTCTCTGAAATTTCCGTTCGGGTGTTTCCAACATTATGTAAAAAAAAGGAAATCCCCCATTCTTACATGTATATACATTTATATGGAATGGACGGGTTAAAACAATACGGCCTGTTCTTCATCTTCAAAGGCGAAATACATTTACCTCGAAGTTTGCTAAAGCTTTTAAATGAAAATATTTTATATAATCTGCAACAGTTGCTTTAATTCTTACAAAGACTTACGCTTTCTGTGTTGCAAAACATTTCATTTGTTTAAAGATGTGAATTAAATTTTACCTAGATAATCACTCGTCTATAAAATGGTCCTTTATGTGCAATATATGATAAAGTCCGCTGAGATCAAATTCATAATTTTTACCTAAAATGATACAAAAACATAACAAAGAATGAAAAATAGAAACAAACATATGTTTTCATATGAATCTTGGCTGAGCCCTTCACACTCCTGCGAACGCTTCGTGTAGAGGCTTTGGCCAGTGATATAAAATTCACTTAATTGGTTCACACCACTAAGCTAAAACTCTTAATTTGTTAAGTCCATGAATTATATATTTTTTTTAAATCAGCTTTTATTTAAATCAACCAAAAGATGGATATTTATCTCAGTAACTTTTATATGGCTATACATAAAAGATTGAAGCTTTTAAGATTTAATTCGTGAGCAATCGAGTTTTAGGTATAGTCACAGAAGAGAGGCTGCGATAAAATTTAAAGTCCACATATTAACCCATTTACATAAAAAATTACAATTCCTCTTGCAGTCTCCAAGTTCTCTTATTTACCATCACATATCGACTGAATTCTTAACCATTTGAGTACCAAGCAGCGCGATCGCTCCGTTCAGATTTCATGTCGAGAAAACCCAGACAGTTTTGAAAAAAAACTCTCGAAGAATCCCAAGCAGCGCGATAGCGTTGTTTAGATTTTATGTCGAGAAATATTATAAATAATAAATATTTCAAGTTTGTTCCACAAAAATTATAGAAAAAGACAACACCAAAATAGAAAAACAGCGCTGCTTGGGATTCTTCGACAGTTTTTTATCAAAACTGTGTGAGTTTTCTCTTGACAAATACCTTTTCAATTAACTTTCCTTTCTTTTCCAAAATTTTCTTTTTCCCCATTGCGTTCTCATCGCAAATAAATAGGTGTATGTCCAAAATTTCAGCATGATAAAACATAAGGAAGGGAAGGAGTAGGAAAGAAGCGCGACTGCAAAGCCAGCATTCGCGGATTCAAAGCTCAGTGCGGCAAAGTTTACTCCGCATGTGGCGATCGTAAGTACTCAGTCGGTACTTACAATTGGGGCCACCACCTTTCTCTTTCGTTCTTCATTTCTCTTTCCATTCTCGCTTGCTTCTGACCATCGCTGCGTTACGAGAATAGGGTACGCCCACTGAGCAGTTGGTCATATAAATAAATAAATAAATAATTAATTAAATATTGTTTGTTAAAAAAAAATACAAATTGAAATGCGCTGCAAATTACCAAAAGGAAAAATGTATATACATAAATCAGGCTAAGAAGGTGAAGTTATTTGTTAGTTTCTTTAATACTTAGTAGCTACTTCTATATCTCATGAAAATAAGATACCGTAAACGATGTATAGTTTACCGTATGACAACGCTAAACGTGAGGTATGATCAAGGGCGATATATATTATATTATATTACTGGCATAACGAATACATGAATTGCGGCGCTAGGTAACAATAAAATTTGACAAGCAAGCTAATAGAAAGAGCTGAAAATCTGATCAGATTGTATACAATTTCGATTGAAATTATAATCACTTATTTCACTTGGTATTCATGATTATTTCTTTCACTTCGTTACATGTAAGAGCTAAAAAGAGCTAAAAAAAAAGCATATTATTATTATTATTATTACTATAATTTTAGACTAATGAAATAAATTCGTAGACTAAAAAAAAGACGAGCACTAGCAGCACAGGCCATCGGCTCTAATATAAATAAATTGTACATTAGATAATGAGCTTAGTAGTATTAATAAAGTAATATACAGAAGTTATATTCGGTTCTGAAGGTGATTTTAGAATGTCCAAAGGGTTAGTCGCTCCAAATGCAATACTTCTAGCCAAGGAAAACTTAAGGCAGTCGCAGAGTATGTGCTTTATAGTTTGTCCATAGCTGCAGATTGAGGAGGAAGACTTCTTCAAGATCCATTGGTGAGTTTCGATAATATGACCAAGGCGAATTCTCGAAAATGTTTGGATCTTGTTTTTCTCAACGTCTGTTGGATATAAAGGTGGAATTATTTGAGGGTTAATGGAAAAGTAGTGTTGATGATGGTATTGTAAATTTCCTTCTGCAATAAAAGAGAGATTGGGCGATAATCCGATGCGTTGGGGACATTTTTAGACTTTGGAATTGGAACAACTGCTGCCAGTTTCCACATGTAGGGTATATGGCCAGTGAAAAATACCGTACTATAGGTCCAGCAATTTCTTTTTACTTGAATTAGACAGCGCACTGATCATTTCGTAGGAGATGCTTTCTAGACCAGGTGTCTTCCCCTTCGATTTTGAGAGACAACTTTCAAGTTCTAAGGTAGATATGCAATTTTTAAAGAAGGTGGCACATCTGTCAATACAATTTGAAAGAGTAATTGGAGTCCTTTTATTTTCGATGAAAGCACTGGAAAAGCTGCTGTCACAGGAGTATTCGCACCATATTTGTCCAAAGTAATTAGAAATATCATCTGCGTCAGTTAAAGTTCCATTGGGAATGCAGACGGGAGAATTTTCGTTCAGATTTGAAGTCCCATTAAGTCTGTTGATTTTTTTCCAGACAACTTTCATTGAGGTATTTCTGTGAATTCCTCTCGAAAAAAGCTCGAAACTTTTTTATTTTCGTAATTTTTTCCTGAATAGAGCATTGGCCTTTTTGTATAATAACAAATGGTCATGATCAGGAAATCTCTTAAAGCGATGCCATAGCTTCATTTTATTTTTCCTCAAAAACGAAAGCCTGTTGTTCCACCAAGGAAGCCTAGCTCGGTTAAAAGAGCTGTTGGATTGAAGAATAGAAAGATGAGCAGCCGTGCGAATCGCTTTAGACATAATAGCAGCATCATGGTTGCAGTTCCCATTAAATGGCTTTGAATTCACGAATGACTCCACCTGTTTGCAGTAGTTGATCCAATCCGCTTTATCTAGGAGGAATTTGGCCTGTTTTTCTGGAGTAACAGAGGACGATGAAAGTTTAAGATCGATTATGATTGGAAAGTGATCACTATTATGAAAATCATCAGAAACAGACCAGAAAACCAAAGGAAGAAGTAAGGGAGAGTAACATATTAAATCAATATGTGAAAAAGTGTGATGAGTTGCAAAGTGAGTTGGTTTTCCATCGTTTAAAACGAAGAGATTGCTTTCAATGAAGGTCTTTTCTAAAACAGTACCACGAGTATTGTTCAGCCCCAGATGGTATTCCAGCTGTTAAGGTCGCCGCATATTATTAATGGGGGGAAAGTATGGAGAATAAATTGTAAAGTTCTTGCTGAGAATACGGTTGGGAAGGTGGAATATAGAGCGAAAGCGCTGTAAATTTTATGTTTAACATTATTTGTATCGCTACGGCTTGTAAATTTGAGCTAAAATTTATGCGTTTGTGAGGTATATTTGATTTTATGAAAACATCAACTACTTGTATGGAATATCAGCATTTGTGAAGTATCCAGTATATGATTTGGGTGGAATAGGATTAAAAGAGGTTCTACAACGAGTCCCTTGAAGCGATATAAAGGGTGGACTGAAATCACTTACGAGTGTACGGAGTTCATCAAAATTGTTAAGAAGTCCCTTAATGTTCCATTGTAGAATTTTAAAAACTTTATTTAATTGTAGTGACATGGAGTGGAAAGTAGGTTAAGTTGACATGTCAGCGTCTCCGTCGAAAATGTCACTATAAGAATTTTGCGCGAATAATTTCTTCTTACCAGCAGTACAATCTCTACTTAGGTGTTTGCGTAAATTTGAAGTGCAACGAGTGGGCACATGTGAATGTTTTGAAACCGAAGGTTGATTGAGGGATGGAAGATTAGATTCATAACAACTTGTAATTTGTTGAGTAGAGCTGAATACTGGTAATTCTGGGGAATTTAGTTTATTAGATTTTGGCATATGCGTTGTTGTTTTAATTTTTTCAATATTTGCAGTTGTTTTGATTTTTTCAATATTATCTTTGGCGGGAGATGGAACTGATTCGGCAATGTAATTTTTGGTTGTTGGTAGAACAGGTTGTTCATTGGAAGGAGTTGGAGTTAAAGGCTTATTAGGCTCGATTGATCATTGCAAATTACGCAGAAGCTACGCGTACAGCTTTCAGCATGTGGGGGAAGACCACAGTGAGCACAAGATGGAGCACTGGTGCATCTTTTTGCCGTATGACCCAGGCGTTGACAGTTTTTATACCTCATAGGATTTGGAACATGGAGTTCTACTTCACATTTATACCAAGCTACATCAACAGTTGGCGGTAGCCGGTAGCGGTCAAAAGTGAAAATAATCCTTCCTGTAGGGGAGCGGGTTTTTCCATCGTCATTTAATTTGGTGAATTTGTAGACTCCAGTCACTCCTTGACTGCCCATTTCGCGAACAATTTCATCTTTCGGCACACGCTTTAAGCATGGGGCATAAACTACGCCTTTAACCGAGTTCAGTTTGTCATGCAGTTTAGCGGATATAGCACATAAATTAGCTAATTATTGCGACTTTATGAGCTTTTCGGTGGCGCTCGGGTTCCCAGCGTGGACAAGTAAATTCCCATCGCGTAAAATCGATATAGGGTCTATATACGTTGTAATGGTAACTAGTGCTTTTTTAAAAGCGAAAGGGCTGATTTGCGAAATTGTTATGGAGGGATCAGTTGGAGAAATCACAACATATTTTTTGTCGATAGGAACGATGCTACTGGTTGGCAACACCGAAAAGTCGGAATTTTTAATTTTTTTTCTTTGAGGGGATACGTCTGCTAATAGATGCAATCTATTTGAGTTTTTATCAGGCGGCCCCGCGGCCATTATGCGTTATGGTTTTCTATTATTTAATAAATTGGAAAATAACCACTCACTTGAAAAGGTTTGGGAACTGCTCAGGATAATGACAATTGTTTTCAATATTTTATTTTTCTTTTATGTTTTTTGTTTTTTTGATTTTTTATTATATTTACAGAAAACGAAAGCAAAAGTGCAGAAAACACACGAGTTAAACACAAAAAGACACCGAAAAACACCGAAAACAATTAAAAAAATCACAAACGAAAAACAATACACGCACTACTCAGAACACAAGTCGATGTCGAATGAAACAAAAAGTAACTGATCTGTCTTCTTGTGAAAAAATCCAAGAAAATTTGCAACTTTTAATGAAAACAATTGCCAATGGTTCGGGGATTGGAAACAATTAAATATATAAAAGATCGTTGAGGCTGCGGAGAGTTCACGTCCCTTTCCGTTACTTTCTCTTCAAATTTTTATTTAGTGAAAGAGAAGGATTATTTTGATATAAATTATAACTTCATCCAAGCTCTGCACTTTTTAATGGGAAAACTTTTTCAAGATTATAGCAACGGTTTTCTAATTCATTGTAGATGGAGCTTCAAATATAAAATTAGAATTAAGGAAAAATTATCCTTTAAATGCACAGCGTTGAAAAACAACAAAAAAAATCATTTGTTATTGGCTCTGGTAACTGTAAACATTATGATACCCATAAATGCATAATATAACATTCATTCTCTTGTGCGGATTCTAGCTACCTATGTATACGTATGTTTTATAAATGAATATTTAAAAGCGTATTCCGGTGACCATTATCACCGTAAATTTTCATATAATTTGATTAGGTAAGCTAGGCGTTGGAGGGACTAGAAAAGCCTTTACCTCTGGACCTAAAGGAAATCAACACGAGTAAGATTTGGTGTGCCTTGTAATCGGAGAATCGAAAAATTATGATTCTCATAGTAAAATCGTTCAATTACACTTAGGCTGTCGTAATAGATTAGAAGTTTCAAATAAAATTAAAAAAAAAAAATAAGGACGCCCGAAAGAGATGACTATGAAAAATGAGCGAACCTTCGTCGTTTTCTATTGTAGAATAACTTAACTTGTTAGGCGACGACGAGCGTTGATTA
>NW_024003730.1:0-2287 GCF_014805625.2 Glossina fuscipes
TTCGTTTAACAATATACGAATATAACCGATGTATGCTCTATACCTGAATTATTCGTAAATAAAAAAGCACTTAACCGCCACATTTGTATAAAAATTTTACAGATTGTGTGTGAACAGTGCATATAGTGTTTGTGAAATCTAAAACAAAGTAAGCAAAAAGGAAATAGTGAAGTGAAAATGCCGCCAAAAACCAGTGGTAAAGCAGCTAAAAAGGCGGGAAAAGCTCAGAAAAATATTACAAAAAATGATAAACAGAAGAAGCGCAAGAGGAAGGAGAGCTATGCTATCTATATTTATAAAGTACTGAAACAAGTTCATCCTGATACTGGCATTTCATCAAAGGCGATGAGTATAATGAATAGTTTCGTTAATGACATTTTTGAACGTATCGCTGCCGAAGCATCTCGTTTAGCTCATTATAATAAACGTTCAACTATTACAAGTCGTGAAATTCAAACTGCCGTTCGTCTTTTATTGCCAGGCGAATTGGCCAAACATGCTGTCAGTGAGGGAACAAAAGCAGTCACCAAATACACCAGCTCGAAATAAGTAATTTAGGAGAAGAAAATTAAAATCGGCCCTTTTAAGGGCCACCTAATCAATTTTACATAAAAGAGATAGAATGCATGTTCAATGTTTTTTCGAAAGAAAGAAATGGAAAGACGAAATCAATGAGGAAGAGGGAGACAGAAAATAAGAATAAATAAAGATTTGGTTTGGTTTCTTTTATATATATATTTTCTTTTAAATAGAATTGCGCTGTTTTTCTCTTGTAAAAAAATATATATATATATGCATGTAAATTCAATCTCTTGAAAAAAGAATTTGTAGCCCTAAAAAGGGCTTTTGTTTCATTTCTAAATATATGGAAATAGAAATTTACTTTTTGCCGACGGCAATTTTCTTCATAGTTGTTTTTTTAGCAGCAACAGTTGTAGTTGCTTTTTTAGGTTTTACAATTGTCGCTGTTTTCGCTTTTGGTGCCTTCGGTTTGGTTGCGGTCGCTTTAATAGCAGCTTTGGTCGGTTTGGCTTTCACTGTGCCTACCTTTTTGATATTTTTCACATTCGCTTTTTCGGATTTCTTCTTTTCGGAAGTCTTCTTCGTAGCAGCAGCAGCAGCAGCTGTCACTTTCTTACTAGGAGCCATGGAAGCACTACTTTTTTTCTCACTTACTGCACTAGCACCCTTTTTTGTAGCAGTTACGGATTTCTTTTTCTTTTTATCAACAGCTGAAACAATCTTTTCTTTAGCTTTCTTTTCACTACCACTACCACTCGCTTTTCCTTTAGGATCTTTAGTTGCTGCAGCGGATAATTTAAATGAGCCGGATGCACCTTTACCTTTTGTTTGAATTAATTTTCCACTTGCAACTGAACTTTTTAAATATTTCTTAATGAAAGGAGCCAATTTCTGTGAATCGCATTTATAAGTTCCGTTAATGTATTTTTTAATAGCCAATAGAGATGAGCCACCACGTTCTTTTAAATTTTTAATGGCAGCATCAACCATTTGTTGCGTTGGTGGATGAGAGGGTGCGGTCGATGATTTTTTAGCTTTTTTAACGGCAGCAGAACTTTTTTTTATCTTTTTTTCCGACGGCGATGTAATAGTAGCGGCGGCAGCGGCGACAACCGGAGATACGCTAGTTTCAACAGCAGCAGTATCAGACATTTTTTTCTCCACTTTTCGTTTTCTTTTTTTCTTTTAGAAAATTACACTTCACAATGCACGTATATATGTATAGAAATTTGTTGTATAAACATGTGTGGAATAACATAGCTTGTGGCCTTACCTCAGCATTTTGAGAATCCTATAGAAGTCATCATAAATAAAAACGCAAAAGTGTAGAAGAATTTAGTGCAAATTTGTGGGTAAGTTTTCATATGTTTTTAATTATTTTAAATAAACGAAAAGAGATTTTCAAAAAATTCCTTTTACACGTTATTACTTAGATACTTTAGCATTTAAATTTACATTATATGATAATACTTCATAATTGAATTAGTTTTTATTCGCGTTTTTCTATCAATATTATTACTGAGTTTTAAAAAAAATTTCCTAAAATCGTTAAAATTTGTATTTATTTTCAAAAATCATCTATCGAATCATTGTAATTCTTAAACTTTTGCATGTCCATTTCTATTATAAGCAAAAATTTTTACACTAATCGGTTATTTCGATTTTTTATAAATATTTGAAAATTTTTCGCTGCCACAGAGAGTTTTCTCACATAATGCGAAAATTCTCTAATCAATTATTTTATATAATTTTCATATTTACATAA